>NW_020664420.1:12505052-12686459 GCF_002925995.2 Terrapene triunguis | reverse complement strand
CTGTACAAACACAAAATTAAAAGATGGTCCCCGCCCCAAGGAGCCTACAATCTAAGTAAAAGACAAGAGGTACCAAATGGATACAGACAGACTGGGGTGTATAAAGAAGTAAAGATACAATATTTCTCAGCATGCTAGGCAGCGGGCTCAGCACACCAGCAACCTAGGCAACATGGTAAAGGAGTGTTTTGAGGGGGGCTGTGAAGGTGGATAGTGAGGTAGCTTTGTGGATATTCATGAGGAGCACCTCTCAAGCATGTGGGGCAGCATAGAAGAAAGCACTAAAGTGCTTTTTTGAAAATTTAATAAATGGTCAGTGG
This sequence comes from Terrapene triunguis, assembly GCF_002925995.2. Classification (NCBI taxonomy): domain Eukaryota; kingdom Metazoa; phylum Chordata; order Testudines; family Emydidae; genus Terrapene; species Terrapene triunguis. The sequence continues at coordinate 12,686,139 of NW_020664420.1, read as the reverse complement.
AGGCTGGCATCATGGTCCAGTCGGAGCTGAGCACCGGCAACTTGATAGCAATCTCTTTACCTCAGGCTACCAGCTTTGAAGAAGACATGAGCACATGCACTAGGCCAATGTCTTACACTCACCTGTAGACAAGCTTGTCCTGAATATCTGAGGTCTTCAGGAGTTCAAGTTTCATCTGGGGTGCCATTTGCAATGCACCATGACAGCCTACATACAAACACTGCACCACACTGCCTGGGACTTGCAGCACCAAAAATGCAGGCCCTTGTTACTTGAGCTAAAGGAAGACTCCTTTAGGTGTGAAAAACATTGCAGGTTGTGCAATCTGTGGGGTCTCCTACTGGAAATAGACCCAGTGAAGCACCCAACTCATTGTATTGCACTAGTAATAGCAGAAAATGGCCTTTGTGCTGTACCAAAATAGATAAGATATCCCTGGTATGTGACTTAAGCAAACATCTCCAGATCCAGAACAAAAATGGAGTATTTGCCTCTTACACCAAAATACTTTAAATTTTGTTGGGAAAAAAAAAAGCAATGCATGCCCATGTCACTAGGTTTCATATTCAATATGTTTAAATCCTATAGGATGCAGAGTTAGCCATTCCTTCCTTCCCAAGTTAATCATGTTTCTGAGAGTTCATTTGCAAAGTATTATAAGATGTATTAGAGCTAAGATGTGAAACAATTATCTAATTTAGGAGTAAATTAAGGATGACCTGGACAGGACTAACGGGTGCATTTGAATCATAAAGTATAGAAATTGTGATGCACTAACAACAATTTCCTTTGGGCCTTATTCACGCTGAATAGTACCTTACTTGACAAGTGGCCCATCGATGGGACTACTCATGGAGGAATGTACTAAGCACTGTGAGTAAGAATATTACAATCTGACTCTTTGTATTTCTTGGTTACTCCCTTCTCCACTGGTCTGGCCAAAGGAACCTATGCTATTAAGCTAACATACCTGTTTGCTTATGTCTCAGTTCATGTGCTGTTTTTGTCTCATGCGATGGTTCATTATTATTATTATTTATTATTATTATTAACTCATAATCAGTGCTCTGAAGGTTTTTATTTATTGTTCTCTGTAATAGAACAGTGCCTCCATCAATGCTCTCCGTTTTTAATGCCTTCCTTAATAATATGTTTTCATGAAAGCCCTTTTATTACAGATGGATGTGACCATAATTACTGGATGTATTATAATGTTATTTTTGAAATTCTATGATGCAAAACTGTAGCCCTTTTTGTTTATTTATTTATATATTTATTTTGAGGTGGTGTTTTGGGAAAAAAAACACCAAAGCGCAAATTTGTACATTTTTCTTTTAGAGGTGAATCATAGGCAATTAACAGGAACAATTCTAATTAACTGACATAATTAAAAAACTAATAATGTTTAACATTATTGTTTTATACAATGACATTAGCTTTAACAGCCTAGCAACACATCAAGACTTCATTTACATAGTCACTGAGTATATTATTTATTCCTGGTTTCTTTGGTAACCAAATTGACAATAGGAACAGCAGTGTGAATTCCTAAATTGTTTTGCCATATAGTTTCATAATTTATGCCATTGGCAGTAATTGTAATGTCTGTATAATTTCCTTTTAATTATCAACTAATGAAATTTACATTCATTTGGGTAAAAAACAAATATTCACATTCAACTTTCAATCACCTGTCCAAGTTTTCATTCAGTTTGCTGTGGTTTGGTACCTTATATTTATTTATATTTTAAATGTCAAACTGTGAAAGATGTATTGAAATCTCTTTGATTATTATTGCTTGGAGGAATATTGATTACTGTATATATTTCTATGGCACTCTTCTGCCTTCAAAGTTTTAGAAGATGCTTCTTTCAGAAAAGAAGAGAGATACTACTGGCTTTTTCACATTAAACTCTAAGGATCTTAAGTGGAATTAATTCCATAAACTTTAATTGCAGAATAATCTCTGCCTGTTCCCTTAGCTCTTGATTTATTACATGCATTTATTTCTAGTTTGAAAAATTCTCATCAGTTTCCCAGGGAATTAATTTAGATTTCCAAAAAGAAAAAAAAAGAAAAAAAGAAAAAGAAAAAAGGGGGGGAGGGAGGAGGAAATTGCTTCTAAATTCAAATTAAGATGCTAATTACAATAATTATTTCATGAAATTATATAGAAACTTTATACAAATGAGTACAGTTATTTTGGAAAAAAATTGATTTGCAAATAATCTTAATTGAACTCAACTTTTGAATGGAACAACGCTTCAATTCAGTTTCTCTTAAATAATGACACTTGGGGAAAAGCAGAATAGACCTATTAATCTGCTTTTAGGCCCTGATTCTGCAAACACAAGCCTTTAAAGCACATACGTAGGTATCTGCAGGATCAGAAACTTACACTGATGCAACCCCATTGAAGCCAAAGTTATTCCATCTGTGTAACTAAGGAGAGAATTTGTCCAGGTGGACCAAATTCTTTGCCTGGTGCAAGCTCATTGTTGCATCAGGAATTGATTTGGCTGACTATGTTTAGTGGGCATCAGTGGCAGGGTCATCTCAGGCAAGATGCCAGTGAGACAAGTGAATTTAGTGAGACCAGTGACTCAGTGGGCCAGGTTCTGGGAAACTCCCAGAAGCAACTGGTTAAAATGTCGAAAGGAAAATTAAGATAATTTCCCTGGTTCTGGTGGAGTTGCCAGTTCCTCACCCCTTTTCTCTCTCAACAGGTTAAAGGGGAGAGTGACTTTTAGTGGAAGCCCCTGGATGCAATGCTGGCAGCACACCAGTGAATGGACTACATATCAAGTGAGCAGTAAAGTCCATTATTGTCAATTGCCTTTAAGCGATTAGAACATAGATTTGATGTGAATCCATATGAGACAAATTAAATCAATTAGCGGATAATCTGGGCCAATCCTTGATGTGAAGCACACATTGTTTGTGTGGGGTTTTTTTTTTTTTTTTTTTTAATAATTTTTTTTTTTTTTGGTTTTTTTTTTTTTTTTTTTTTGTCAAACATGAGTCTTGCACATAGAACCTATTAAACCTTTTTGATTAAAAAAGGAAAGCTTGACAATAATAATTGCTAATGTGCTGTGTCCCTTGACAGATGATGTCTGTTGCCGTTACTGCGCTGAAGACTGAATCCAAACTGAGATTTATGCATGGCTCCCCAAAATAGCACAATCTACGAATTTAAGGGGCCAGGAAAAGCCTCTACTGAAAAAGGTAGCTGCATCTGCATACTCTTTTGTAGCTATTTTGATATTTTTTACAAACTATAAAAGAGCATCCATCCACATAAAAATATATTAAATAAACAGACCTATCAGTTCCTCCAGATCAAATCAAATACACTGTGGCAAGAGAAATGTATTGACCACACACACAGTCCTCAGAGTCCCACACCCAGCCCACCCAGCATTTATCTGCCTATGGGCAAGGGAGAAAAGGTGGGTCTTGCAATGCACCTTGAAAGCTGACCTACATGGTCTGTTATGGATCTAGGTAGGAAGCACATTCCAAGGATCTGGGAACACAATGGTCCATATCTATCACCCTGACCCATGTTGAGAAAACTTTATTCTGCAAATTGTTCTCTCATAACCTGATTCCCTCACCCTGACTCCCACTGAGTAGTTTCCTTACTTTGCAAGTAGTAGCCTGTATTAGCCTTTGCAGAATGGGTACTATTCAATGTGAACTGGAGTTTGGGGGAAAATAGTCCTATGCAGAAGGAGTTTCAAAGTTTTAAATCTGATCCCAGTGTTCTGAGCTCTGCTTTGTAAGGGCTGCTTCAACCATTGTTGACACGCGATCTTGTGAAGGACCTATTTGTTGGGATACCATTAAAATAAAAAAAAGTCCCAAGGCCTAAAAACCAGAGCACCTAAAAATTGTAACAGGAAAAACTTTGGACTTTGAGTAAAATAAATATTCCCTGACAAATTTGTGTTTGCAGAATATAAGAAATGTTGACATTAAAGAATCATAGTGTGCTATCCAATATCCCGCTCCTAATAGATTAAGGGGGAGAGTAATATACACATACTGATCTACAGTAGAACCTCAGAGCTACAAACACCAGAGTTAAGTACTGACCAGTCAACCACACACCTCATTTGGAACTGGAAGGAGGCAATCAGGCAGCAACAGAGACAATAAATAAATAAATAAATACACCCCCCCCCCCAAAATGCAGTTAAATGTAAATTACTAAAAAAGGAAAGCAGCATCTTTCTTCTGCATTGTAAAGTTTCAAAGCTGTATTAAGCCAATATTCGGTTGTAAATTTTTGAAAGAAACAATCATAATGTTTTGTTCAGAGTTCTGAACATTTCAGCGTTACGAACAACCTCCATTCGCAAGGTGTTCGTACCTCTGAGGTTCTACTGTATAACATGAAATGAAGAATTTCTAATGATAACATTAAACGCTTTATTAGTTATATTATTAATACATTGTAATTATGGATAGCGAGTAAGTATATACATAAGGTAACATTCTGGCCAAGGCTTCACCTAGCATAAATGTATTTTTGTTCGTTTGTTAATTTCTCTTTAAAAAAAATTGCTGATTTCTTTTAAATGATATTGTTGGCAAGCTATGTAACATGTTGTTTTGGAAGATGTAAGAAAGAGGTACAAACATGTAATGATCAACAAAACTTCCTTTTTCTGGGAAACTGAGAAACCGGGTGTCCAGGGCAACATGACCCAGAAATTGCAAATTCAGCAGAGAAAATTTGGATATTAGGAGATTAAAGCTTGTGCATGCATAATGTAAAGGTCATGTAAAAATAAATGGGTAATGTTTTGAATGGTGATTGGAGGAAAATTAGGTAATGGAGAATGGGAAAATGTTTAAGAGTACGTGTAAAATGGGCTCCAAAACTGGAAACTGAAGAAGGATCCTGAAGGATCAGACCAGGAGAACAGGTAAGGTGATGGCCATCCTGGAGGTGCCCCGGTATACGGTAACTTGGGCCCATTTACCTATTCCGTCTTGTCTGTTATTACTTGTCTGGCATGAATGTATGTCCAGACATTGTAAGTGACAATAATTCTGTCTGAAATTGTATTAAATAAAGGCAAAAACCGATTAAGCCTAAATTGGGTAGATGCGTGACTCAGTTTCCCACTTTACACTCCCAACATAATAGCGTGCAAGCTCCTTAAAATAAAAGGAATGGAGCACTTTTAAGAAATGAACATCTGTGATCAAACGAATTATACTCAGCGAACAGCAATGGAGATCCACTTCTGGGTCCACTGAGCAGCATTTCTGTAGCAGTTGAAAATTCATTTCATTTCATTATCTGAACTGTTCAAGCACCCCAGTTTGGATCAGAGAAATCTTCTTAAATCTGCAGGAAACCCATTTACCCCTGCTGAGGCTGCAGCTTCCTTTCTTTTATTTAGGTAGAGTTGTCTTGCCTACCGACTCTGGCAGAGATATATATATAAGATTTGTATCGAGGAGAAAAGGAACATTTGCTGAAATCTGCAGTGGATAGGAGCTGTATTATTACCCTTTTCTGTTTTATTGAAGTCTGTTTCAAGGCTACTTTACTGATCTCTCATCTGTTACAAATACAGTTCTTGATACATTAGAAGGCAGAGAGCTGTCTCTGAGGTGATGCAGTGTAGAACAAAGAGAACAGCATCTGCCCTCTGAGATTTTACAAATGAAGGAAGTTGTGGTATCGTTAACTCAGAAAGAAAAAAATGCAGCCATCAATGTGGAATTTAGGGAGAAATTAATGCATGAAATGTTTGTAGCTGCATAGGTCCTGCTTAGTTCACCTGCACAGATCAATGCTCTGCTCTCCACTCCACACTGCAAATCTTGACCTAGATACAGCTCTCAGTTACGTAGGTGTAAATTCACAGTAACTTCACTGACGTCAATGGATTTATTCCAGATTTGCACCGATATAAATAAGATTACAATATTGCATGTGCTGCACCCATTATGAATATTGAGCTCCCACAAGTGTGGAATATGTAATAGGTTTCCACAGTCTGGGTCAGCATCTCAGCCCTGGTACAGCTGTATAAATCCAGCCTGACTGCATTAACCTCAATGGAACAGAATTGGATATCTGTGGTGTCACCTGCAGCAGCTACCTTTGTGGCCTGAAATATATTCTACATTTTGTATTGAGGTTACCCTCAAATAAATAACTAAATGTAACCCTTCTGCCAATGGCGTCAGCAGCAACTAGGTCCTTATTTTAGGGGATTCTCTATAATTTCTTAGTTTTTTTTTCCTTGAGCCCCCACCCAGTAATCTGGGAACCTATAAGCATTCTGGGCACCTTTGCTAGGCAGATCTCTATCCACTCGCGAGCACAAAGGTTTAAACAAACAAACTTTATTGGGGGGAGGAAAGAAAAGGAAAGGCTTGGTTGAACTGGGACAAGTATTTTCAGTGTCGCACCTTCCACCACCTCGGGGTGCATAATTCACACTTCCTAACAATTGGGACCTAGAATGGCTGATGCAGTTTGTTCTGCCTACCAGGCTCCCACTCTCAGTTCATGGGTCCCCAACTTCCTCACTTACAGCTTATAGTTCCAGGAGTCCAGGAAAATCATGGTCCCCGTTTTGTAGGCAGCTCTGGGGCTTCACCACGTGACCTCCTATAATGATTTCACTAGCTAGGACAGGGCGGACTCACCTGCATCGCTAGGCTGATGTAGACAATTGCTATGAATTTCTCTTCTCCCACTATAGTGCATGCAACTGATCTCACTCTGCTGCTCGCCTGCTGGAAGCTGTGGCCCAGGGGTGAATCCAACTGCTGCCTTGCTCTGCCTGCTGTCAGGTGACCGGAACTGCTGCTCGGGTCTGACCGCTGTTTTCCACTAGCTAGACAACCGGGACCTCTGGTGAGCTCTGCGGTAATTATAGCTCTTAACTCAGCTCTTTCAGATTTGAGGTGATCAGTAGCCTTAAGAACTCATCAAAGTCCCCACCCCCCAGAGAGGTATTCCCAGCAGCAAGCCATGAATGTGCAGTCTTTCTTCTTTCATTTCCTAGCGCCGTGCAGGTCCTTTTACCCACCTCGGCAAACAGCAGTATTTTTTATCAGGGTGATTCTATACCTAGTCATTGCCCAGGCGTTGCCCAGCAGAATAATCTCCAAAGTATAATACTTCATCATACCCCAAACTATCTGCAGTTCATAGGTAAATAAGGTACTGACTCACTCAGTCGACTCCCCTTAGTCTCCAGTGGATGCCATAAAAGAGCTCACTCAATGACTTCCCTTCTATCATAGGTTTCAGGCTACACAGCTTAAATAAAGTTGAGATGATACATACACACATGGAATAATGTACTGAGTCCAATTACTGCAATCAAGGGCAGACCAATGTGTTCCAGAGAGGAATTTCCACATGGGAATATGTTTCATGAGTCAGATTGAGTGAACTATGAGTTCCTCTTGAGATCTTTTTCCAGATCTGGGCTCCAATGGGTTCCAATAATGTAGGAGAAGAATCCTAGGCTATTAGGCATTTCCAGGTTATTTTGTGACCTTGGACAAATCACTTAAGACTTGATATTCAAAACACCAGACCATGTTGACTCCTAATTTCTGCATGCATATGGCCAGTAAGACACATAAAAGAGAGGGAGTTTGAGAGACAGAAGAAGAAGGGAAGAAAATAATAAAAGGGAGAAAGAAAAGAAGAAAAAGGGAAAATGCTACAAAGGTGTAAATGGGAGATAGTAGGAGAGAACAATGGAAAAGATTAAAGAATGGGGAGGAGAAGATAATCTTCCTATGTGTGGGGAGATGGAAGAGTTGACCTCTTGATGTCCCTTCCAGCCCTACATTTCTACAATTCTATGGACATTAAGGGTGTGTGCGTATGTGTGTGTGTGTGTAGCGTTCTTACAGTGTTGTTTGTATTTCCCTGTCAGCAAGGGAAGGGTTGGTGTAGAGTTGGAGAGGGAAGAGTATGGTAGACCCACCTTAACATATTTAAACACAAAAGGTAACTCTTTTGGCCTATCAAAATTGTGTGTGTGTGTGTGTGTGTGTGTGTGTAGAGGAGTGGCTATATGTCACAGGTAAAGAGGAATATTGGGGTCAGTTTAATCACTGCCTGAAATGAACATAAAGAGATGGGGGTGAGGGGCATACTACTATATTCTTTTTTCCAACTCAGGCACTGTTTTGGAGATTAGGGCCACTGCTCAGTCCAAGAAAGCAGTAATGAAATTTGTGTCTGTCCATCTGTTACGTTGGCCTCTATCTTTCATGGAGTGTGTCTGTGCATGTGTTTCTGTATCTGTAAAACAAGAGCGAGAAAGAGAAATGGTCGCCCAAAAAATGCTACTTTGGCTGTACAATTAAGTACTCGAAAATAAGAAAATGCCAACGTTGATCTCAACTCCGCCCCCTTTTACATAAATATGATAATCAAGTGTGAGCTCTTCAGAGAAGGGCCCATCCTTCTCCTGTGCATGGAAAGCACCTAGGAGTCAGTGAGTGCATCATAAGATACACAGATGTAGTTGTAGTACTGTATTTACACAGCATACTACCAATGAAGCACCTGAATTTGCAAACGCCTATGGACATACTTAACCTTAGTCTTGTCAGTAGCCCCGTTGAAGTCAGTTCTTGGTTTCAGGAAGTTCAAGTTTCACTGCTGTCAGTACTAGATTTCAGGCAGTTCTACGCAGAGTGAGGTGATCAGGCTGATATTTTGATGTGTTGTATTGAGACAGTACTAATATAATGCAAGAATTGTGGAAAACGTTTGGTAAATGGTAAGTAGTAGTGCATGAATATTCTGAAATTCTGACTAGACATTTCCAAAAGTAGCACGCTGCGAATGACAATATTGCACAAACTTCCTGGTTATTGTAAGATAATTGATAAGGTCAAATCTTTCCTTATATTCAGTTAAAACATTTTGAAAGAAATAAGAGGCATTTTTTATTGAAAAAAAAAATCAATTAAAAATTTCACATTTTTGGTCTAATAGTTTGGAACAGAGCTGGCTGAAGACCCTGCACATACTGATGCTATTATCTGCCAAAGCATGAAGTAAAAATCAGCAATGAAGTAACCAGCATAGGCCATGACCCTACAAATACTTAAACATGTCTTATTTTTATTACTATTTAATCACTGGGAATATTCATGGTAGTAAAGTTAATCACATATGTACGTGTTTGCAGGAATGGAAACACAGAGAAAACCAACAGGGAAAAAAAATGTTTAAAGAAAACTGAACCAGTTAAAGCTGTTTCTCCCCAGCACATCCTATTTCACAGCTTTCTCTCTTAGCACAGCCCATATTCAGTTTAAAGGAAAACTGATTTCATTTACTAGGACTCTGGGTAGGCAGAAGAGTTTCAGAAATATTGCACCTGCACAGACTCAAGATTTGGCATATTTATATGGAAAATGAACCCTGGCAAAAGGTGGAGACAACAAATGGTCTTGCTTAAAATGTTGTGGGAGGGAGGAACATAACACCCTTCTTCTGATTGTACCCACGTCAGTGCTAGATGGTTTGGATTGACACTTGGGCCACCTGACCAGGAGTAACATTGTATGACACCCATAACACAATGGATTTGATGCATTGCAGGTGGGTAAATGCACGGAAGCCAATTCACTGGAGACAGAAGTGCACATGATTCCATTAGTCTTTAATGGACTTGGCCTTGCTTATCTCATCAATGAATTTGCCCTCCTGGAGCAAAGAGTCTGCCTGGATAGTATCAGGGGGTAGCCGAGTGAGGTTTTTACCCACGAAAGCTTATGCCCAAATAAATCTGTTAGTCTTTAAGGTGCCACCAGACTCCTTGTTGTTTTTGCCTGGATAGTGTTCCTCAGCTACTTTTCTGTGACTAAAACTTTCTATCTAATGATGTACCTCCTTGCCTTTTGTAGACACAACACTAGGTGGCAGTATATTGTCATATTACTGGCATGTTACTCTCTCCAAATGCAGCTCATGCAGCTATCATTAAAGACTATCTGACTGAAGAATGGGGGCTGCATTGATTCTTACAAATGGTATTTAAAGCAAGGGGGACTGTATTATTCTGGAAAGACTCTTTACACCTTCCAGCTGTCCCACCAAGATAGGATACTTAGTTTTAGCTATCTGTGAGTATTCATTCAATGTTACCTTTTCATATTTGGGGTCTGTTTCTTTCTAGGTAAGTACCACATACCCCACTATGCAAGGTCACTGCAGATAGAGGCCCTCGATTTAAAAAATGGTCTGAATCACTAACATGGCTTCTCACCCCTCAGGCCAGCTGACTCCCACTGATTTCAATGAGCTTTGAATCAAGCCTCAAGAAACCACCCAAAGTATATACCTAAATCTATTAAGTGAAATTGTAGCACCATTAAACTCAATGGCATAACTCCCATTCACTCCAATGGGCCCAGGATTTCAGTCAGTGAGCACTATTCTGCTCCTATTAGAAGCAGAACGGATCTTTGTTGGACCCTGGAGTGGTCACATACACGGCATACCGTTTATTTCAATTCACTTTCAGTTACAATGAATTACATGATGGCACATTGGGAGGTAACAACGTAACTGGCTATGACTGCCTCCCATTAAAACCACATATAAATTCAAGGTAACTGTCAACTTTACTGGATTGAGTTCAACCTCTGGAAATAAGGACTTTAATTGAACACTGATCATCAGCTAAAAATGAAGAATCCTTTCAGAAATCATTTCAGACCACAAGCCACCTAACAGTGTTTAGCAGCTGCTCTTTGTCTTTCTGGAGCCTAGAGATAAATTGCACAGAGACTGAATCAGTTTTCTAAGCCAAAATTAGTTGGTCCTTTTGAGTCCTATGATCAATTTTATATTGCTCAACTATAGTTATGGTCTTTGGAATTCTGGTACAAATATTTCTTTCTCATGCTCTGTATTTGCTTTACTGTCCACCTTAGACTATCCTACCTTCTTATATGTTGGTGCCCAGTACTGTGTTCTGGCCTCGCTCTGATCCTCCAGCTGTGTCCATACTCTTAAGAAGAATAGCTGAATAGCAAAATATTGACTCTGAATAGAGTGATCTCATCTTTAATTATAATAACAGTTATTTTACATGAAAATATTCATTTGGGGCAAGCATGACACTTGCCAAATGTTATTGAACAGAGGGTAAGAGGACTTTAGATACCCCCACTGCCACTTCATGGGTTAATCACATCAGCACAGGTAAGACAGCAACCTCTGCAAGGCTGCTACTTGCCTTCCTGAGTAGCGGTGGGAAATGGGTAGAGAGGCTTGACCTTCTGCCATCCAATGTGCCAGTAGATCTAAGCTGGTGGGGAGGAGGAAACCAACTGTGCTGGTAAAGGGAGAGCTGAAATTATTTTCCTCGTGAAATAGGATGGAGAAATGGACCAAACTGTGACTCTGAGTCACAATTTGTTCCCTGGCCTGCTCCTTTACTCCAGCTTTTGGGACAAGAAGTTTTTGAAAGTATGTGTGAAGTTGGGAAAGTTAGAGAATGAGCAAGAAAGAGCAAGAGATTAATATTTCCAGCTTTTTAGTTTTGTTAAGCTTTTGGCTATAATGGTAACTGATCAGGTTACAATTAAATGTCACCCTGGTCGTTTGTCAGAATCAGGCTGCTGTAAAATCAAAACGGAACATTTCAGCAAAGGAAGTATGTATGATCAGCAATCATGTGTCAATTCCTAACCTCTTGCTATCACAACTCCACCAATCATTCACACAGACATACTGTAATCTCATTTCCACCTCTGAGCATTCAAGGTATTGTTAGTCACAAGTAATTATTTGTAGAAGTAGTAAGTATTATATCCTGGATGTACACCTTAAACAGGCTCAGATGTTGTTTTGATCAGGGGGCCGGGGCACATGATTTAGGAGGAGAGGCTGAGGGAACTGGGGTTATTATAGAAGAGAAGAGTGAGGGGGGATTTGATAGCAGCCTTCAATTACCTGAAGAGGGTTCCAAAGAGGACGGAGCTCGGCTGTTCTCAGTGGTGGCAGAGGACAGAACAAGGAGCAATGGTTTCAAGTTGCAGTGGGGGAGGTCTAGGTTGGATATTAGGAAACACTATTTCACTAGGAGGATGGTGAAGCACTGGAATGGGTTACCTAGGGAGGTGGTGGAATCTCCATCCTTAGAGCTTTTTAAGGCCCGGCTTGACAAAGCCTTGGCTTGGATTATTTAGTTGTTGTTAGTCCTGCTTTGAGCGGGGATTGGACTAGATGACCTCCTGAGGTCTCTTCCAACCCTAATATTCTATGATTCTTCCCCCTTTCTTAAACTTGCCTCTAACTTCTTCAGTCTTTGAAACTGCACTGGATTATTGATATTTTGGATTCCTTACTTCCTCACCTTCCCAGATGAAATTCTCGATCTTCCCTTTCTATGTGTGCAAACAGAAAAAAAATCATTTCAGTTTCCAGGGGGTGACAGGTGACTATTTTGAGCCTACAGAACTTCCCCAGCCTGAAATCAAAGATGCGTCTTTTATACTGGCAGGTGAAAAATAATGAAAAAGCACCAAAAATGGTTCTGTTACAGTTTAAAACAAATCTTAACTTATGCTGCACATATCAATATGGAATAATGAAATCAATACAGCCACATTATCTTCCAAATTAACACGGCATAACACTGTGCCAGAAAGATGTAGGGCCTGATCCAAAGCCCTTTGAAATTAATCAGGGCCTTAACTTTACCAGTTATTATTCAGGGATCTAGTATTTGATGTCATAGTCTGGTTACAGAAAGGGCACAGGGCTAGGTAAACGATAGGACCATGAAGTCCATGGAAAAAAGAATGTGCCCTCTCTGCCTATAGAGAAAATATGATTAAACTGAACCTCAGGTTGTTTAGTTCAATTTTTGCATTGATGGGTGCTGTTGCACAAAAAGAAAAGCTCCACCGGTGTTATGGTAATGGTATGCATCATGCTGCCACCTCCATCTTATCCATGGGCGAATTACAACTGTGTCATGTCCCGTAGGTCATCCTTTCTAATTACACAAAGTGCTATCCTTCTACTGTGCATCTGTCTGCTGAAAATGTTGGGAAAGGAACAATTCTCCACAGTGCTATGTGCAATTCTCCTATAACATTGTAACTGTGTATTTGCCATAAAAGCTGGGAAATGCATGTATTCTACATACTTGGACACGCATCACATTATAGATTTTAAAAATATAAGTGGTAGCACAGCCATTTAAAACATATTTACCAACATCTTTCAAATGAAAGACTAGGGTTCTGTTTTTAGCACATGTGTCATCATTCACATGAATTATTACAACTCTTTTCACACTGGTAAAAGATGAAAAATTACTCCCTATTTGTGGATCGGTAACTTTATTTCTCAAAGATGATGGTGTGGTGGCCTCAGTGGTTCCCAGCCAGGAACAGTCAAAGAAGAAACTGCTCCAGGTTTCATGAGCCCAGTGATTTTGGGATCATAGTCAGCACAGTGTATCACCACGGTTATATCAACAGACCGGGCTTGATAGCATTTTCTGACACAAGGTCAAAAAAGAAAAAAGCAGGAGTTGCCACATTTAGGATCAAAATGTGTCTCTCATTATGTGCCCAATAAAAACACTAAGTGACAAGAATATAGACCATGAGTCAAACCATCAAAAGCCAGAGATATAAATGTCCATTACTTGGTCCATTGATTATGGCAAAAGCGGCAAGTCTTAATGCTACAGAAACTGAGCAGAGAACTTTCACCTTCAGAATCAGACATAAGGGCTAATGGCAAATTTTTCAAAACTAGCTACAATTTTGGGATGCTTTGAGTTTTGGGGCCCAATATAAGCCCCTGGGCTTGATCTGCAGAGGTGCTGAGCACTCACAATCAAACAACTTCAATAGGAGCTGCAGGAGCTCATCACCTCTGAAAATGAGGTCCAAGATACTTCAAGTTGGGTACCCAAAGATGGAGGCATTCAAAGTTAGTGACCACTTCCTACCAATTTCCCAAACTCAGCCCTGGTGAAAGTGGTTGCTACTCTGCTGATGCCACACTACGACTGGGTTTTTTTTCCCCTTAGAACCTGATTCTGATTTCAATCACAGCAGTGTATTTCAAGAGTAATTGGATTGAAGTTAATGGAAATAACCGTATAAAACTGATGTAACTGAGATCAGAATGGGGCCCTTAGACTCTACAGAAGCTGAGCCATGAAATTTGGAAATCTGACATCTTGCCTGGCTAAACCCCACAATGTTTTGTATCCAGTTGCTTTTTTGATGCTTTGTCCAAGAGATGCAATTTGATACTGTTGAAACAGTTGGAAGCAATGGCACATCAAAAGATTAAATGGCAGAAATGCAATCACTTCACAAATGCAGAATTAAATGAGTGTCTTACATTTTCAGGAACTTTTCCCCATTACTACAAGAACCCAGATTGGTCAGGACTCTTTCTGTCATTTTTGCAGTACAGTTTTGTAACCCTAGGTTTCTGAAAAGTAGAATGAACTTATCTTAGCCACAGTAACTTGGGGCTCAATTTTGAATGAACAGCTTGATTTTTCAAAATCAATCTCCAAAGCAGCAGCTGTAGGAAGGGGACAAAGAGACTGATATGGATCGTGGACTAGTCCAGTGGGAAGCAAATGAACAGAAGGGAATTTACCGACTGCTTCCAAGCGCAGATCATCAGTTCACCGAAACCACTCAAGCAAGTTGTTGGTGAGTGATTGGTTTGGTGAATTCATTATTACTGTATGTTAACAGCCCTGTGAGAGGAAACACCTTTGGATATAAATTCATCAAATCAAACGGACTTTATAAGTATGTTTCACTTCTGAGGTTTATTTTATCTAAAAATTCAAGGTTAGAGGTTAGATGCTATCCCCAGAACACTTTGAAGGCAAGACAGTGTCATTTAAAACGTACTCTGACCCTGATCTTGCAATCTGATATGCACAGGCTGACTAGTTCAGTTAGGGACAGCCCCATAGGCTTTGCTAAAGCCCCATATGGGCATAGGAGTTCATCTGTGTGTGGAGCCCTATCAAAGTCAAATGCAGGGGTCTGCCCATGCAGATCTGGTTGCACCACTTGGGCCAATATTTGCATGTATAAATCACAGGCAAAATCCTGGCCCCACTGAAGTCAAAGGCAAAATTCCCATTGACTTCAATGGGTCCCACATGCTTGCAAGTTTTCTTTTGATCAGAATGAAATTATTGTCATCTAGGGACCAACAGTGCAAATACACAGGCGAGTAACTTTATTTACATGAGTAAAATCATGGTTTGCAGGATTGGGCTCCTAAACAGGAGACTCAGCCCACACAGAGTCGCTGCATTTAGCTTCATAATCATAACTTATCAAGCCAGATCTTGAATCCAGAGCTTCTATCACCAAACAACCTAAATATTGCAACTTTTCACTGAGGACTACTGGGTTTCTGTGTAGTGCCTTTAAGATTTATATGTCTATTATATTCATTCACATCAACAAGTCTGAATGATTTCATACATGAAAAAGTAGTAAACCCACATTTCAGTCCAAAGCAAAGTTTCGTGGGGGAGTTTTATTTTTTTTCTGAATTGATGAACCCATCTCTAGTCATAATCCTACATTTTTGTTCCAACTTTTACTAAGAATATTGTAAATATTAATCCAGTGTTAGGACAACTCAGGGCAGAGTTCAAACAGACATGACCCTTTGGCTCAAGTGGTCAGCCAGAATTTAAGGCTACCCTGCTAGGGTAGTTTCTGTTATGAGGAGAAATCAGTAAATGTGACACAGATATATTCTTGGTGTAATCTTGTTTATTTACAAAAATGTACACAGGGTCCCATTTGTCTGAACACAGTAGAAACAAAGCATAGCAGGCAGTTTTCTTGCTCAGGAATTCCCAGGTCTGTCATTCGTGTGAGCTCTGTGCCCAAGAAGCAGCTCTGTTTCTTTGCTTCCTCTCACGCTCATGATTAAAACTCCTTCTCTAGGCTTTTCTGCTTCCAGCACACACAGGCTACAAACAAATATCCTAGCCCTTGTGTTTGCAACCAGGGAAACCTCTCAGGCCACATAGCTTATCTCTGACTTGTCATGTGGTCTAGTGCCTTGGGTGGTAGCCTCCATTGTTTGCAGCTCTCTTTACTACATAGAGGGTCTTCATTGCATCTTCTGTTGAGGCTGAAGGAGGGTGCTGGATGCAGCCATTGGCTTTATCAAGGTCTATGATTGTCTTCAGAACCAAGACTCCACTGATGGCAGCCATTAACACCTTTCAGAATAGCAATTCTTTTAGGATTCCTCCTAATGTAGATCAATCTAGGAAGTTTCTGAAAGTTCAAAAAACAAAAATCACTTGTTATTTTTTCATGTGTTTTGTCCCTTTATTAGTACTTCTTCCTCCTCAACAGATAGAGACCCTTCTAGGAGCCTTACACATACATCACATGAATAATTCCATTGCCTTCAGGGGGTCAACCCACATAAGAGCCACCAATGTGAATAAGGGTTTGCAAAACTGGGTCCTTTAAGGCTCTCTCTAAACTGCAAGTCATTCAAATAAATGTAAATAAAATAAAAAATATTCTGAGAAAATGACATATTTACAAAGTGCTTCATCATGTTTTTGCATGTTCTTGAGTAGTTTTATCATTTCTCATTGGACACTATTGGCAAAATATTTCCTGGCCTGAGCACACATTGAAAACAATGACAAGATGTGATAGGCACATTAGATCAAAGATGGAAGTGTCTGCAGAAACAAAGGATAGTCAGTCCTACACATATGTGAAAAGTGTTTCAGTGCTGGTTCAGATACATAAATTAAACTATCCAACCAGTTGGCTATGGGTTGGTTGAAAAAATGGAAGTAAAATACCATGACTTATAGATATAGGAACAGTAGGAGAATGCAGCTGTTTCCTTCTAGCTAAGCTCTTTCAATGGCCTCTAAGGAATAATACAGTACAAGACTATGCTGAAGATTTATAGACACTTGAATCCCTAAAAAGGATTCTGCTAATACCCTTCCCTAAATGTAGACAAGTACTTGTGTGTTTTGGAATTATCTCATATTTTCCAAACTAGTTTAGCATATCTAACTTCATAACATTCATCTAGCACATCTAACTCTTCATATATTTTCGGCAGCTCAGTACAGTGACTTTGGCCCCAATACAGTAAAGCACTCACATGCTTACCTTTAAGCTTATGAGTAATCCTAGCAAAATAAGTGGGACTACTCATATGCTTAAAGTTAAGCATGTGGTTTGCTGGACTGATGCCTTTCTTGCTTCATTTAGCCATAAGGAAGACATTTAAACACTAAAAAAAAGAACAAAAGGCAGATTTAAGAAGAGTATAAAATCAGTAAAAAAGAGTATAAAATGCAGAGTATGCTGCAAGCTAATTCATAGATTATTTTTTCATTTGTCTATTCCAAAATGTTCTAGAGGCTGGAGAAAAATAAAGACTAAGAACCACCTAACCAGACAATCCAGGAAGCAAACTTTACTTGGTAGCAGGAAAGGAGAATGTGTTTGAATCAGTTATTAGCTTACCAGGTCTTCTCCTTGGCTAAAAAGGATTTGTCTTGGGACGTTCTTCTTTAGCATTAGGCTACGAGAATGATTTTAATGTCCAAAACAAGAGCTACATTTGCTGTGAAGAAATTCAGTGACTATTATGACCGAAATTTTCGAGTGCCTAGTGATTTTGGGTGTCTCCATTTTTGGGTGTCTAATCTGAGACTCCATAAAGGGGCCTGATTTTAGAACAGTATCCTTTAAGGCATCTTAAATTTGGCAACCAAAAACAGAGGGCACCCAAAAACACTAGTCACTTGTGAATATTATTTAAGACCTTATGTTTTCCTACATAGTTTGTTGATTGAGTGCTTTCAACAAGGCACATATGGGGAATAGCTGCCATATTCTTCACTATGCATGGGCATCAGCCCTGGGGTGACTCATATTCGTTGCTTCTTTGGTTTTGCACCATGATCTGCTACAAATTAATGTGCACTTGAATTTCCCTGAAGTTTTTCTTTTCCCTTACAGTACTGTGAATTCTCTTTGTTTCATTATACTTTACAGCTGTTTTATATAAATACACCTCTACTCCGATATAACGTGACCCGATATAACACGAATTCTGATATAACGCGGTAAAGCAGCGCTCTGGCGGGGCGGGGCTGCGCACTCCGGCAGATCAAAGCAAGTTCAATATAACGTGGTTTCACCTATAACGCAGTAAGCTTTTTTGGCTCCCGAGGACAGTGTTATATCGAGGTAGAGGTGTAGTTTAAATTATATTATGAGACAATTACATAATTGTTTTGATTAGATAAATTGTTGCAAACATTTTTCATTGAGTTCTAACATTTGGTACTTAACACGTCTGATACTCCATCACATTTACATAGCTCTCTTTAAAGTGCAAATCAGTGGGCGAAGTGGTCTCTAAAACTTAATGTCCAGTGCCAGGAGCCAATCCTGCATCAGGGAGCATGTTGCTTCAGCTATTGTCCACTGGTGAACGGGACATAACCAGTGGGTATATTTTAGAGAGCCCCTAGATTGCTTTGAAGTTTCTCAGGCCTGGCATGGGAAGGGTCCCAGAATCAGAGATCTGCAGCACCTACTTCCCATTGCGCAGCAGATACAGGGCACAGCAGAAAACCTGGCCCTGTGACTCTTAGGAGGCTACTAGGTATGGTAGGGAGGAAAGGAAGACCAGGTCTTCATCCGAAACTGAAGGTTACACTCCTATTAACAAAAGCAGATGGGAAAATGTGCACCTGGCCCTGACTGCCACTCCACACCTAGCACCAGCGTTGGGTCTGCACATTGAGATTCAGACACAATGGACATAAGCCATCAATTGAGGGTGCCTGATTTGAATTGAGCTCCACCCAGCTAGCTCTCATGCAAATCCCTATGTCCTGTATGTGGCTGGTCATCCCCAGGAAAGATCATTGGAAAGGACAGGAGCCCTAATCAATAGGGTAATGTGTCTTAGATGTCAACCCCTTGGATTGCATTTGCCCAGACAAGGAAGCAGATAGACAATTTCAATATTTTGAAGAGCCATCGGTGTAATAGGATGGGTATTTCGAAAAAGAAAAGTAAATTTTTGTGGGATTGTCTGTTTAGTAACAATGGGCCAAATTCATCCCTGTTGTAATCCTCTGATTTAACTTCAATTAATTAAACAGATTATCAGTCACTTATACAAAGCACAAATATTTGCCCCATTTACCAATAAGAAACATCCAGAGAGGTGCCCACTTAGTCAGGAGTAAGCAGACTTTTTCTAACAATGGTTAATGGCTTTTTAAATTGGGATGCCTTTTATACAGTACAGGAAGAATCAGGACTTCATTCTTCTGTTAGCATTATGTTTTCTGTGTAGGCAGGATCAGAAGAACTCTGCAGCCTTTTCAGTCTCACCCAAGCTACCAATGCAACAAAATTCTTATCTTAAAAAAGACATTGACAGGAACAGTACTGTATAATTAAAGCAATAAATTAATTACCAGGCTTCCCTGGTGATTATTAAACACTTGAGGCAAAATTGCTGTCTCTTACTCCTTGTTGAAGGATTGTTACTATTTAGTTTCAACACTCGGCTTTAACAATTTAGGTTACTTCCTTTGGGGCAAATGGGTAGTCACAAAACAATATTTATGTGTGTGTAAGAGCAATTGCCACAATACATTTTCCTTCCAGTAGCTTTGACACCATTCAACACACACTAACATTTGAGGGTCTGGATATTTTTTGGAGGTTGGCAAAATCCCACAGAGATGGACACATTCATCAACTACAGACATAGCAGAATGGCTGAATCGTGCCTTTAAACTATAACTCGGCATAACGCTGTATTGGGAACTTCAGGAGCAATCCAAGCTGAGTCAGCTAGAATCCTTCCTGGCATGCATGATGAAGCTGGGTATCTTCACCCTTGGGAAGAGGGCAACAGGTGCTCCTTTTTACACCCAGCCTGCTATGTCATGGCTCCTTTTGGGAGGCTAGCGCTGATATTATCAAGGAGGATGCCAGAATCTGGCCCTTAATGCATGATTCTATTCCATTTGGGAGCAGTCCTGAACAGAGGTAACTCCTGCCAGGAGCATGACTAAACTCAATGGTGTGTGTGTGTGTGTGTGTGTGTGTCTTTTGCATGCAGCTCTGAGCAGTATTTATTAAATTATTTTTTTTACCAAAGTGAAGTTTATTCTGTAGTGCTCTTTTCTCCTCTTTTTCATGAAGGGTTTAATTGGGTGGAAAAGTGGTTATACAGGGGCCCCGGCCATACAATATATTTGCTCTCTCTCATGCCTTTTCTTGCCCTTTGGATTGAGATCAAGTGAACTATTTCACGTGAGGGCAGTCAATGTACGGTTTGTGTTAAACCAGTCTGATGCCAAAATGTCGTCTGTCTGTTATCGAAATAATTCTAACATGAATCCTTTAGCTAAAGAACATTTTTCTGAGGATATATGGGTAAATAAAAATGGCTATTTAACTGTTGTGCAGAGAACTCTGCTGGAAGGAACTGCCTTTTAAGGTCTTCAGAAAGACTGGTTTCAGCTATGTTATTTGGAGTATAGCTATGGTTAAATGATGGCATTATCTGTGATATTTGAAGGATAAAAAAATTAGTAGGTATGCATTTGATGGGATCCATTAAGAAGTGGGCATTCTAGAATAATATAGACTGACATTCATGTTATGTACTAGGACCGGAAGAAACATGAATCAGCCAAAACTGGTTTTCAAAAGGAATGTATGTTGTTTTAACAGGTGTACTTCTCACCAAGGAAATTACTACCTTGGTCTGACCTGAAAAGTGATGTAATACCAAATGCTAATTAAGACTTAAAACTGAACTTCCAATGCCAATAGATTATACCCAGAGGGCATCCAGTTAAACCCAGAAGACAGATGCACATGGTCATGTGATCAGACTGTGCTAACAGGCAGAAACAGACAGCTTTTGACTGTGCAAGGAAAGGAATTTTTTGTGTATCATAGGCATTTCAATATTCTTCTGAAATTTACACTCAATGCCAAGGCTACAGTCTTCACCCCTTCTTCTCCAAAACATGCCTCTGTATTTGTCACAATCCTTTACCCCAGAAGTTTTGACTGAAAGAACATTTTGTCCACCTCCATTTATGTTCCTCTGGTGATTAATCCATATAATCCTATCATAAAAGAACTCTCCTCAAAGGGCTTTCCTGTGCAATAAATAAGTTCACCTGTAGTTCACTTGCATTTCTATAAATTGCTCTTGTAACTTGTATAAGAATGATTTTTTTAAAGAGGATGTTAGTTCCTAATTGTGACAGATATGGTAATTTCCTTGAAAAATCTTAATGAATGAAGTTGAAGTGTCTTTGGGGTCCATTGTACTGAATGCAAAATGTTTGGATTATTATGGGCCAGAATTGTATGCAACCTCTCTAGGAGGAAGAAGTGATGGAAGGCTTGGGAGATCAAAGGGTAATGTGACAGACAAGAATGGACTTTTAGGACAATCTGTGAGAAGTGGATTTCCTGGAAAATACCTAAGGAGAGGTTAATGCAAATTCCTCACTTATGCAAAAACTCTGCCTTTTGAAGCTTTTTCTGCTGATCACATGTTATATGAGGTCAAGATCAAAGGCCCAAGTTGTATAAAGGAAAGACTGAACTATTCATGGTTGCTCTGGTTTGAATCTGAAACCGTTTTGAACTTGAAACCATGGGAAAAACCCAGCTGTGGGTTTTGAAGGACTGACAGCTACCAGAGCCCAGAGTTGGAGTTGGGATGAGCTTATTAGCATGTGTGTAGGTTCTTTTATAGTTTTTACTATGTTTTCTCTGTAATGCTTTCACCTTAAAATAAATGTGCTTTCTTATAACGATCTATGTGGTAACTTGTGACTGCTGGCAATTATAGCTGTTCATAGTCTTCAGAAAGAAAGCAAAATGCAGACACTGTCCTGTTTAGAACATCTGGCTTGCTGGGGATATCACAGTGTAGTTAGGGAAGTGTTCAGCCTGAAAAAAACCCAGTCAGGAGGGAGAGTTACATGTGTCTTTATCCAAAAGAGGTGATGTTTGAGGAGTGGGTGCCCTTGGCGGACCATCAAGGGGGAATACAGGTGCATTTGTCCTGCATTGTGACACTAATATGTGTTTTGGTTTTTTTTAATATTTTAAACTCTTTCCTCGCTATTTTCCATTTGACACACACTTGCAAATTTAGAGCTAAATCAGCAAGTTTAGATTTTATACATACTGTGCTCTATATTATACATATCCGTGGTCTCAGTCCAGTTCTTAATGAACAAATATCCACATCAACAAAACTACCACTACAATTGCTTCTAATTGGCACCATTGGGCCAAATTCTGCTTGATTTAATTTTTGCCTGGTTAAGGACCACACAGTAGCCTTTTTTGCAGTTTAGAAGCCAATGACAGGAAGGGTATGAGACTAAACTACCCCTTCAGAAGGCATCAGGGTGGGTCTTTCTAGATCATGGTTGAGGCATAAAAGCAGAGATGTGAGAGTAACCTTTTGCTATATCACTGTGTTATTGTTCGGATAAACAGTGCACCTCCTTCTCCATCTCCAGGATGCCTATTTGGCTCCTTTCATGAGTATTAAATATAGACAGAAGTTTTGTTTATTCTAGGGCTAAAACGGGCATCACATATGGAGAATAATTGATCCAGATGATTTATTAGACTTTCAGTAAAATAACAATCCAGTTTTCTTTATCAAACTATGAACAATGATCCAAAGGCCATTCAAGTTAATGAGAGTCTTTCCATTGAGTTCTACAGGTTTTGGGATCAGACCCCAAAATTCCGACTAAGCTTAAAGTTTTACTTGTAAAAAACACAAATGTGTAGAATAGGGATGCGGGGAAGGGCAAGTCTATGCCAAAATATGAATTTCTCATTCCTCTTTTAATGGATTTGTGGACTTGACTCTGACATTTTTGGCTTACTTAGATGGATAGCAAGATTTAGAACTAAATCCATTGAAAAGCAATACTAGGGTTGAAACCTTAGAGGATTAGAAAATGAGCCTTATAGTGACAGACTCAAGGACAGGGCTGGCTCTAGCTTTCTTGACGCCCCAAGTGGCAAAGCAGGAGAAAAAAAAAAGATAAAGCTGTGATCGGTGGCACTTCGGCGGCAGCTCCACCGCGCCGCTTTCATTTTTCAGCGGCAATTCAGCGGAGAGTCCTTGACTCTGAAAGGAACTGAGGGACCCGCCACCGAATTGCCGCCGAAGACCCGGACGTGCCACCCCTTTGCATTGGCTGCCCCAAGCACCAGCTTCTTGCGCTGGTGCATGGAGCCGGCCCTGCTCAAGGAGCTTAATCTATTTACCTTAACAAAGACAAAGTTAAGGGCTGACTCGATTTCAGTCTATAAGTATCTACCAGGGGAACAAATATTTAATAATGGGCTTTCCAATCTAAAAGAGAAAAGTATAACACAATCCAATGGATGGAAGTTGCAGCTAGACAAATTGAGGCTAGAATTTGGAATTTTGTATATTTTTAACGGTGAGAGTAATTAACCATTGGAACAATTTACTGAGGGTCATGGTGGATTCTACATCACTGACCATTTTAAAATCAAGATTGGATGTTTTTCTAAAAGATCTGCTCTAAGAATTATTTTGGGGAAGTCCTATGGCCTGTGTTATACAGGAGATCAGACTAGATGGTCGCAATGGTCCCTTCTGTCCTTCGACTCTATGAATCTATAGTCTGACCTTTTATACATAAGCTTTTGTGTATCCTAGGGCTTGTCTACACTACCGCGGTAGTTCGACGGCTGGCAATCGAACTTCCGGGTTCGATTTATCGCGTCTGGTGTGGACGCGATAATTCGAACCAGGAAGTGCTCGCCGTCGACTGCGGTACTCCACGTCAGCGAGAGGAGTACCGCGGAGTCGACGGGGGAGCCTGCCTGCCGTGTGTGGACCGCGTCTGAACCGCGGTAAATTCGAACTAAGGTATGTCGACTTCAGCTACGTTATTCACGTAGCTGAAGTTGCGTACCTTAGATCGAATTGGGGTGTTAGTGTAGACCAGGCCCTAGAAAACCAGCTTCATGGTAGCTGATTCAATACAGTATGTAATGAAAAAGTCCAATGAACCCAGGACTAAGTTTGAGCCCTTAGGGTATTTCACAGCCCTCCTGTGCCTCTTGTTTGTTATGTGGGCTCTAGAGTTATTATAAGAACCCATTCCAGTCTCTGCTGAAATACCTGTTCCTGTGTGACTGCACATTGGACACTCAAGATTGCTTATTTTGCTGGAAAGAGGCATTTGGATTCTGGATATCTTTGTGTTGAAAGGAGCTGTCTTTTAAGAAGAGTCATGTTCTATAACTGTGTGGGAGTCAGTAGGACTTAAAAATATTGATTAATTGGATGATTCTACAGCACTCCTCCAATTCTAGTCCGATCCAATTATACCTAAGGCAAGTATCCTCACAGAGTATTTCAAATACTACTATGTTAGGGCCTCACTGCTGTTTGGTCAGGTGGCCTATTCTTAGCTAAATGGAGTGTGGCAAGATGACTGAAGCCATCTGACTGGCTCATGTGCAGGGTATTAAATCCTACAATGTCAAGAGAAGTGTACATATTCATGTACACTCTTGGCTTAGGAACAGCTCTTTGAAAGCTAAAGCCTCAAGTCCTAATGCTTTAATGGGACCTGTGTGGGTAGAGTCTTATTCTGCATGGAACACATTGCAGGTTTGGGGCCAAGTCAATAGAAAATCCCTGTACACATAAGTTGAAACCACCTCTCCCCTTAAAAGAGATTCATACTCCTTCCCCTGTCCCAGAACTCAGCAACAGCAAGATACATAACACTAATCTCAAGTCACTGCTGAGTGTTCCTTGCCATTGAATGCAACTGAGCCATCACATACTCTTAAATGCAACTTCAAAGGGCTTTGGGATTGCACTTTGCCCCAACTCACTGGCACATTAGGCAGCAATGAAGTAGTTAGTGACGACTGGAGTTAATGATTTTGGCTTTTACACACCTGGAGCCGTGGCTTTCATCCAAGATGGTTATTAACCCCCTGGAAATGCACTGCACCGTGATCATTATTGTGTAGTGATTTATATATGCTTGACAAAGCCATGTTAACAAAATAAGACTATTTGTCACTCTAGAGACATAGGGTGAAAAAGAAATTGCCCTGCCTGGCAGTACATTTGCCAAGAGAGATTGTTAATCTTACAAAGGGGCAGCGTTGAATATTAAAAAAAACAACACCAAAACAAACAAAAAAACAATGGCTTTACTCACTGTTCTGACACTCTCACCTGGTTAGCTGAGTGGCAGTAGACTTTGAAACTGCCCTGCCTTTCCTGTGTTTACATAGCAAACACAGAGGGAAACTGGGTCGAGCTTCTTTCTCCCAGGGGACTCAGCCTCTGCTGCTAAAAGGAGAGAAGGGAGGGGCCGGGGCCGGGCTGCACCGTCCCCGGACGTGAGTGCCCGGGAGAGGAGCGAGTGAGTGGAGAGAGCCGAGGAGAGCAGGCGGCTCAGCAGGTAAGGAGCTGTCGCCCACCGGCTTCCTCCATAGGCCAGCGAGCTGCGGAGGAGAAAGGGGCATTTCAGGGCCCCTGCAGCGTGCCCATGACCTGGTCGCCCCTCCTTCCCCGGATCAGTGAGAACAAGGGGAAGGGCTGCCACTTCCTGTCCCTAGAGATTCAGGGCATTGATCATTTGAGGCTGGGAATGCGCAGGTGTGGAAGCTGGGTAGAGGGGACTCAGCTGATTTTTATCACTCATGATCTGCGGTGTATGCCAGCTCTCTAGGTTGGGGGCTGCCTCTCCTCCCCCTCCAAACCCCCCCATGGATGGAAAGCACCGGGCACATCTTGGATGCCACTGCATAGCACAAGACTTAACAACAGGTTTTCCTCTCTCAGTCAGAAATCCTTTGGGGTTTCAGTGGGTTAGGTTTTGCACGCTCTCCTTGGGCAGGAATGCGGTGGGTGTTTAAATGTGTGACAGGCGGGAGGTTAGAAATGTGAACAAAGTGATGTGGTGGTGTGTTTTACATTGAGCAGATCTTGTTGGTGGAGAATGTGAGTGCTTGAGTATCAGTTAGGGACCCATCCTCCCAACCCTTTTCTTGTTCAGACCCTCCTGTGAGTAACACTAGTAACTAACACGAGAAAGGGATACAGGGTGAGTGAGGTAATATCTTTCATTGCATGCCAGCTTCTGTTGGAGGAGAGAGACAAGCTTTGGAGCTACACAGAGCTCTTCTACCTCTAAGCTTGTCTCTCTCCCCATCAGAAGTTGGTTCAATAAAAGATATGACCTCATCCACCTTGACTCTCTAATATCTGGGGCGCAACAACAACACTGTCTACATGAGAAAGGGACAGCATTGCAGACCCCTTAATGTTTGTGGTGAGTCTCTGGTAATGGAGAGGTATTTCGGGGACAGTAACATCTAAGGGTGTTTTCATTAGAATAAAGGAGGAATAGAAGCACAAAGAAGGGAAAAGGTTGTGCTTAGATGTACAAACAAGGGCACCGATCCGGCAAAGATTTACATATGAGCTTAACTTTACTCATTGATGTCGGTGGGGTTACTCGCGGTATGTAAAGTTAAGTATGTGCAGCATCAGAGCTTAATTAATTGAACTGTGTATCTTCCATCCAACAATATCACTCTAGACAAAAAGTCAGAGGGGAGACACGTGATTGTGGCCCGGGTCCGTTAGTGGTGATGTTCTTGGCATTTACAGGCTCTGCAGTGTGAGGCTGACCTTGACAGCTTTAATTATGTTGTGCTGCTGCGTCTATTTCCTATGGCACTTTTACTATAATTCTTTGTTTTCAGGCACTTAGAACCTTCTGGAAAAAAAATACCACTTCACATGTCTCCTCCCAAAGGTGAGATTTGTTTTTGTTCTGATTTTTTTTTTTTGGTACCGTTTGGGAAAATCCTTGTTTATTATTTGTATTACAATAACATGGACAGGCCTCAAATGAAATCAGGACCCCATTGTGCTAGGCACTGTACAGGTATATAGTAAGAGTCTCTACTCTGAACAGCTCACAGTCTAAGGCCTGGTCCACACTACCCCCCCACTTCGGACTAAGGTACGCAAATTCAGCTACGTTAATAACGTAGCTGAATTCGAAGTACCTTAGTACGAACTTACCGCGGGTCCAGACGCGGCAGGAAGGCTCCCCGGTCGATGCCGCATACTCCTCTCACTGAGCTGGAGTACCGGCGTCGACAGCGAGCACTTCCGGGATCGATCCCAGAACATTGATTGCCTGCCGTCGGACCCAGAGGTAAGTGTAGACGTACCCTTAAGAAGCTTGACAGACAGGATGGGAGGGACAATGGAGGCACATACAGCTCATGTGACTTCATGCACCAGATTGGTGGCAGGAGTAGAACTCATTTCTTCTGAGTGCTGTCCAGTGTCCCATCACCCTTATTATGGGAATCATTACCACCCCATTTGCGCATGCTATCTATATACAAATTCCCCTCTCCAGAAGAGCACTGCAGCATATGATTAATTCTAAGTGTGTGGATAGTCCCATTGAAGTAGATGGGACTGGTATAGTGCTTTGCTAGTGTGGGGCCCCAATTTTAATGCCTGTACCATCTATAGTAAAAGTAAATGCACTAGTCATGTTATTGCTACTGGAGGACCTAACCATTTGATAATAACCATCTGAAATAAACATCTCAACCATAATCCTGTATTAATTTAGCTTTTTCCTAAATCAGGCATGTACTAGAGATAAAGATTTATTTCAGAGGATGCTGTACTGCATCATCTCTTGCAGTTACAGGCAACACAGATCATTGTCCCTTGATATGAGGAACTTTGCTCCCTGTGAATGTAGACACCCTCTTCGCACCCAAAGACAGAGTAAATATTTGCATGTTTGTTTGTTTTTTAAATTGAAAAATCCAGGCATGTCTTGTCCCCCGTACTCCCGCCCCCTCACACCTCCGTGCACACATGCTTTTGGTAAAGAGTAAAATAAATAGCTGATTATATTCTCATGGGGGAAAAATACTCTAGTATGATAGTTGCCTGAACTATTTATTGTAAATAAATTATCCAGTGAATCTAGGTCATTTAGCAGTACACATATTCTTCATGAACCTATCCTGATTTCTATAAATATATTTGCCAAACGACTCAGAAGAACAATTTTTCAGTTTATGGGTTGTTTACGAATTGTTCCCTTTGACTATTTGCAGTTATATTTGTGCTGTATGATTGACAACCAGCATCATCTGATACTGTTTCTGTACCATGATTGGATGAGAGAAAACTTTTAAATTGGAGAATAACGAACAGTAAACATTCTTCTCTGAGCACAAATAGCAGCGTTCATGTGTAAATACAGGTATTCATACAAACTATTGCTCAAACATGCATGAGAACAAAATACCTCAAGAAACTTTCCAAAGGTATTCATGAATAGCAAATTAAAAGGTAAACACATTTTTACTGAGTATTGTTGAATCAAAAGGCTACACTTCACTGAAATTAATGTATGCTAACACTGCATTGCAGTCATCATCCAATTCTAACTTGTAGCATTCAAATGTATTCCGTACCGAGAAAAGTTTACAACCAAGTGGAAAATATGTGTCTGTGTCATGCTGGTTGTCTAAAGATTAACGTTGAATGATCCAATTTGGATACTCAAATTCATTGCTGCCCTTTAAAATAACTATGAACCAGCCAACCCCTAAAGCTAATCATGTAAAAGAGATTTCCATAAGCAGGTAACAGCAGAGAGTGAAAAGAAGAATCAAACTATGACACAGAATAGGTATTTCTACTTTTATGGGACCTATTCTGAAAAGATGTTTATAGTAAAGGAGCTAGTTGTCATGCTTATATGGCGAACAGTGCTTTCGACCTTTTTAGTCCTTCTCAAGTGGACCTTTAAGTGACAGGCTGGGCTTGCCGCACCTCAAACTGGATGGAATTGGTGGTTCATCCATTCTGGGACTGCGTCTCTGGGTGTCAGCTCCCTATTTTCCAAACTGTGGTAACGCAACAGGCCCAACTGCATTTGGCTCCTGTAAACCCTTTCACTCCAGGGACATGCGATGGTTTAGTGTTCCCATTGAGCTCTCTTCTCAGCTTTGGCAAAACAGCTCTGTCACCAGGATTGGGGCTGTGGAGTTGCCTCATCATGCTGTAATTAAACCTGCTGGTTGAGTCTGAGTGTTGGGATGCTCCTTTTCTGGGCCATTTTGTTGCCTTTCTCTTTGGTTCCCCTAACAAGCCCTTTGGATATAACTCCATAGCAAGTAACCCATCATAAACAAACACAGAAGCATGCACTTTATTCACAAACTATAACACAGATGTTTCCCAGCTTGTCACACCTGGCAGCTGCAAAGCTGACAGAGAAAATGTAACTTACTTCACAAGTGGCAATTTCAGAATATTGCAGTAGGACACCTATGTAAGACGCAAGTTGGCATCTATCCAGTGTGCCAAAGGATTTCTCCATGAATGTCATGCCCTTTAGACTGTGCTTTCTGAGTGTAAGGCCAGTGAATTTCTTTCTACTCCAAGCTCTGAGCTGCATAAAGTGTGTGTGTGTATGTGAGTGGGGGGGAGGGGGGGGGAAATCAAGTTCCCTGTATCATTTCATTCTGTTAACATGCTTTAAAATGTAATAGAATGTCACTTCAAAAATTATCTTTAACAAGCTAGTGGTGCAATGTTAATTGTTGGCATTACAAGGTCAATACAGTTCTATTAAGGATCTTATACCGTATCCTTTACCACGGTATCTAAATGATTTTTATCACTCATGATCTGCTTTTTATGCCAGCTCTCTAGGTTGGGGGCTGCTTGCTTTGTCTTTTCAGGTGCAGAGAATGTGATGGGCAGAGAGAGGGGATGTTTTGAGGTATTTGCCCCTGCTTTTTATAATTTGAGTCCCCCTCTTGAAAAATATTTCTAGCTGGGAGCAAGGTGATAGGCAGTCTGTGTGGAAGGTCATTCCATTCTGTTTCTTTGCTAAGATGTACCATATATACTCGATCATAAGCCGGTTCGTTTATAAGCCGACCCCCCCAAGATGGATAAGTAAAAATGGAAATTTTTTATGACCCATTCATAAGCAGATTCAGGCAAACTTTGGCTCCCGAGCCATCAGGATAAGCCGCTGGCGGGCCGAGACGCAGGCACGGAGGTAAACCTAAGTAAACAAAGTGACCCAGCCTGCCAGTGGCTTACCCTGACGGGCCGGGACAGCAACTGGTAGAGAAATTTGGGGGAGGGGGGGAGAAGCTGGGGGTCAGGGGAGTAACCCCTGTGACCACCCCTGACATGACCCCACCCCTAGCCTGGGACCCCCACACTCTCCCCATCCCATCCCTTTCCACCTTATCTGGGGAGGGCCAGTGGAGGATGTCTCTGGCCTGGCTGGAACTGCTCTGGCAGGCTGGGTGGCACAGCCGCAGCCTGCTCCGACGGGCCAGACCGGGTGGCGCGGCTGCAGCATGTTTCAGCTGTGTGGGCCGGGTGGTATGGCCGCAGCGTGCTCCGGTGGGCGGGGTGGGCGGCGCGACCGAAGCCTGCTAGCCCCGGAGCTGCTTCGGAGGCTGGGGAGAGAGCAATGTGGCCAGAAGTGAAGACACTCTGGCCCCGCCTCTTCCCTTCTGGCTCTGCTGGCTGTGCTGCCTCTCCTTGCCCCCTTTGTTGGGGGGGAGGGGCTGTGTCCCACCTCTCCCTCTCTATACCTGTTCATAAGCAACCCCCTTCTCTGATGCTTCCATTTTTTACTAAAAAAAATTTGGCTTATGAACGAGTATATACGGTAGATTTTTTTGTTCCTACCCCCTTTCCTACCAAAGAACGATCACTTAGCAGGTAGTGGTCCATCAGCCTTGTTTACATTTGGCGGAGGCGTCATCTTGCTCTTTGTCTCTGAGGAACTGGTTTGGCAACCCCCGGATTTATGTGGAAAACATACTTTTGATCATGATCTCAGCTTTATGTTTATAACTTCGCATATAACACATATGTGCATTTTACTATGCTATTATCGATCAGCAAATTATGAGTTTTTAAATGACACCCCGCAAGGTGCACCTTGGACAAACATTATTACAATAGCATGTAGGGTGTGAACATAGGTATATATTCTGTCACATATTTAATGACTTGGATACCAGGCTGGTTGCATTGGTAGATGGTCTCCTCCTTGCTATGTATGAAGAGGCAGTGTCAGAGCTGACATTATTCAATCTATCAGCGCCTTCAGTACTGTTGATTGCAAGGTGGTGTTGAACAGACCTCTGGACCACAGTAGGAACGGAGGAGGCTATTTTTTTGGGTTACTCCATTCTTGATGATCATTCACAACTAATTTTTGAGGACAAGTTTTCCTCCTCACTGACGGTGTTCGTATAAGGGGTTCCACAGGGTTCTGTCTTGTGTTCCCTGTGGAACGTGTACATGGGATCTTTAGGAGGGTTAGTAAGGAGACATGAGTCTTCAGTATATTGGTGATACGCAGATGTCTATCACCATTCTGTCCAACCAGGCAAAGCTGTGTTTTCCCAGAATTTTGGTAAGACTTGGGTATACATGAGGGCTAATCTGGGAAGACTCAATCTGGATAAAACTAAGGTAATGTTGACTGGGGAAGCAGCTACAAGACATGGCCAGGATTATCTCAGTCTCTTAGACCATGGTATGTATCTGTCCTCCTTTTGTTTGTGTTCACAAAAATCTAGGGATATGGTTAGATTTCCAGCTACTCTTAGGTGGCAGCAGTGGTCAGGATGATACTCATCCTCATGTGATTCTAGCCAGGAGGTTGTAAATTTTGTTGCTGGATGCAAGCCTCAGTGCTACTGGTCATGTTTTTGTCCCCTTGAGGTTAGACATCGGCTGTGAGCTCCACATGAGGCTATGCCTGTTCAAGACCATTGTGAACTGAAGCAGATATTGAATTTGGCAGTCCACTGATTGTATTATCTCTTGCCATGATCTTCCCTGACTGCCTGGTAGTCTCCTGGTGAAGTTTAAGATCTTGTTCTATGGGTCAAAACCAATCAAGTGTTTATAACCCATCTGTTTGAGTAACCATCTTCCACCATGCAGTACTGCTGCAGCTGTGATCAGCGGAGATGTTGGAGCTTATAAGAAGGGGGCTGCTGGTGGGTCTTTCTCAACTTTGGACCCCTCATCTTTGGGACTCTCTCCCTGACTCCTGTCTAAAATAGTCCAAATCCCTTGACGTTCAGGGCACTCTGAAATGCCTGTCTATGATCCCAACTTTTGGGTGAGTGGGGAAAAATTGTGAGGTGGTAATGGTGAGTTCTTTATTTATTTTCTTTGATTGTTGGCAAGGGAGTGACTTGAAATTGCTGGATTTGTAATTTTGTAAACTTTTTAAAAACTGGAGTCTTAAATATTTGTAAAGAGCACCCAAAGCTCATACGTTAAAGAAATTACAGTTTCTCTCCTTTTGTTTTCTGCTGGAGATGTGTACTTGAAGTATATGGAAGTTAAAACTTCCGTAGTATGGATTAGTTGCTGATGATTCTTTTAGCAAAATGTGCAAGCCAGGTCCATGCTGCTCATGGTGGTGGTGTCATCCCTCATTTATTACAGCGTTAAGAGTTTCAAATGGCCTAATTGGGTTTCATGAGAAAATGCTTTAATTAATTAAATGTGCTGACTTGATGGTACTTCCTGTTAATAAGGCAATAATTTCAGTCTGGGATGAATAAACAAGTGCTGATGCTGTAGGCCAAAGCCTCATGTAGCACAGGAATCGGATTGTTGTTGCTGAGTTAAATGGAAGCAACCATAAGTTCTTATTAAATTGACATTTTGTGTTTAAATAATCACATTTTAAATGAGATTTTACAAGTACAAAACCCAAAAATAAGCTGAAAACTTTGGAAAAATCTCACTCTACATCTACTGCTTCCTCTTCTTCCACTAATGTTTTAAACCTTAATAAAACTTTGCACACTACAATTGGATCTTATTGTTGCAGGAGCAATTGTTAATTCATTTAAGATACTCCAAACATAGACATTTGACAACCTGACTTTTTAAAAAATATATACATTAACCTGATTCTGTATATGGCAAATGGAGTGCAATATATGCATATCTTCTGAGATATGCTGTTTATATACTTGTTCACTTGAGATTAATCCAACTGACACTGGATGTCACCATTGTATCACAGAAACAACTGCAAGCAGGTTGGGACCTCATTCTTGGTGTGTAAAGCCAATTTCCCTTGCTTTAGAAAAAAGTATTTTGATTTGTGACTCTCCCACTGCCATGAAAAAACTCATATTGTGGAATGCTATAACATTGTGTCCAGTCTTGCCACTTATTCAAAGTGAGCTGTTGTCTTTCAGTGTGAGTAGTCCCACTGATTTCAATGGAACTGACTCTGCCACTCTTACATTGCATAGTCTTGGTGAAATCAATGCAACTACTTGTGGAGTACAGTGTTACTCAGTCTGAGTAAGATGGCAGAGACAGGAACTCATATAACATTGGATATGACCAGTTTTTGGGTGTGGAATGAAGTGACAGGTGGAACAATATTTTGAATAAGCAAATACTTAAACTGAAATTATTTGGATTGACAATAAAAAAATCACTGATATGTGTTATGCTGCAGCACATTTGAACGTACATTCAGTTGCAATAATTGGATGGGGACTAGGGTGACCAGATGAGAAGAAGAAAATATCAGGACACATCGGGGGAGGAGTCGCCGGCGGAGGGAAAAAAAAAAGCGGAGTGCAAAATATCGGGACGCGGGACAAACGCCTAAATATCGGGACGGTCCCGATTATATCGGGACATCTGGTCACCCTATAGGGGACTTCCTTAAGTCAATTGGGGGGTGGGGAAGTAACACATCTTGAAGACTTGAGAGGTCCTTTAAAATATGGAAATTATGCACGAGGTCATATTTGCAGCTGTCTTCTTAAAGGCATTTAACTGTATAATATGAACCTTACTGTATATGTTATTAATGATGCAATGGACGTGTAGCTGCATGTACAAAATTAAGTTCATTCTCTATGGATATTTGTATAAATAAAAGACAAAATCCATTTCTGTCCCAACTATACAGAGCAGTGAAGTGCGCACATAATGACTACTGCAGTGAGGCTCTCAGAACATGTAACAAGAGAGGACCAAGGGATGGAAGGAAACTATGTCCTTTATGGATCTTCTTGTGCCCAAATCACTGAAGAAACAGAATACATAAAAAAGGTACAATTTTTTCATTATTCTTATTGTGCTGTCTTGTCCTCTGATCCGGCAGAGAACAATGAATACATCCCATTGCAAGTAAGAAAATAAAAAATCGGAATCCTTCTACACTGTCTAAATTTTCCAAGCTAAACAAGTGTGTGTTGACTTACTGGGGAAATTCACAGTTCACTGTCCCTTAAACTCTTTCTGGTCTAATACCATTCTAATGGAGTCTAACACACAACCTCAAGGAACATTGATTAGTTTGAGACAAGGATTTAATTGGGGTATGCACAACTGTCTTTATAATGAGTCATATGAGGGAGCAGACCAAATGCTTGTCCGAATGTCACTCTGAGAATTTTGTATCAAAATTCCCAAGCATCCCATGATCCTAAGTCATATTCATGATGCAATATCTGAGGAAGGGATGAATTTTTGAAACATGTGCGAGACTTATAGCATATGCCCTCTTTTGGGTCAATGAAAAGTATGTTGATCCTGACACTAAAATAAATAGTTAAGTTCCATGCATCCATTTCTGCATCAGAGATCTCTTGGACAATGTGGTTTGGCTTGTTGTGGACAGATGTTTTATTTCTAGTATCCAAGCAAAAGAGCACAATGGTGATCGTTCCCAAAGGCAACGTTTCTGCATTGCTGCTGACCTAAGGAGAACGTCCTGGAATAACTAACCTGGCAGATTGACAAGAAAAAATCATCTTTCTTTTTGTGACCTATTTCTAATCTTTTCCCTGCAGATCAGATCCACACTAGCAAAGATTCAAAATCAGGTATGCAAAGAAGCAGCAAACCATAAAATTGCAAATGACAAATCAAATGCATAGGCTTCCCTTCCCCTGCAGCTCCCAGTCCCAACCCTCCCTGCACAATCGCTCACCATCTCCCGTCTAGCTCCCAGTACCGCTCCCCACTTTCATCCCCAGTCACAGTTGCTCTGTTCACACTCTAAACTCCTTCAGTCTGTCTCGAGAGCATGCTCAATCACTCTGTGGGGATGGCACATACACAGCCTTGTCAGCGCTAGGAGGAGCTGGAGCGTGCTCAGTGAGGATGGAATTTTGGAGATTTTAGCAAGGTCTAAGACAGGGGTAGGCAACCTATGGCGCACGTGCCGAAGGCGGCACGTGAGCTGATTTTCAGTGGCACTCACACTGCCCAGGCCCTGGCCACCAGTCTGGGGGGCTCTGCATTTTAATTTAATTTTAAATGAAGCTTCTTAAACATTTTAAAAACCTTATTTACTTAACATACAACAATAGTTTAGTTATATATTATAGACTTATAGAAAGAGACCTTCTAAAAACGTTAAAATGTATTACTGGCACGCGAAACCTTAAATTTGAGTGAATAAATGAAGACTCGGCACACCACTTCTGAAAGGTTGCCGACCCCTGGTCTAAGATCTCTACAGAGCATGTGAAAACGGTGATTATTCAAAGGCTTAGAGCTTGACCAAACTTTGGTGGATATTAAGAAGAATATCAAAAGGCACAGGACTGATACAAAGGCCACCCTCTAGTCTATGCTCCAAAGCAGGGACTTTCTCTAGCATCATTCTGAAATGGCTGAACCATTTTGGCAGAAACATTCCAAAAATACTCATCCTGAAGGAGACACCTGGCATGAAAAATGTTAGCCCAAATGGATAAAGTCTGGCAAATGTAAGCAACTAAAAGAGGGTCTTATAATGGGAAGTGTCAGGCAACCTTCATAATAGGCGTTGCTGCTAGTCCCAATACTATAATACGCCATATGCTGCAATATTCTAAATGTTAATTAACCTCATGTACGAAGTAACACTCTGGAGAACCAAAAGCAGTTATTTATTGGTAATGATGTGCTAATGCTTTCAAATGTAAAACCCTGGAGAGCTGCACAAATAGAACACTGTTTGATTTAATATTGAAGGTGGGCAATTAGTCAGTACCTGGAAACTGTGGTGACTGGTGCTTTGTAATTACTCTAGACCATGATCCTGCAATGAGCGCCATGCAGGCCTGGGTACCTGGAGCTCATTGCAGGTGGGGGCCTGAGATAGGAAGGTAGACGAGGGCAGGGTTACCTTCATGAACCCAGTCTGCTAAAGTTGTCGTTTATCAATTATTTTTATGTTTGTTCATTTTCAGCAGCCTTTCCGAGTGCCCAGAAATGAGTTGGAGGGTGAGAAGGACACGCTTAACTCCAGCTACAATCTAACCCTGGAAAAGCTGAAAGAGACTGACCAGCAGCTCTTGCTTGTGAACAGGGAGAATGAAATACTAAAGATCAAGGTGCATTCCATTTTAACAGTCTCTAATGCATATTTCAGCTTGTCAGCTGAAGAGAAGATCCAGTTTTACCTGGATTAAAGTTCCATCCCAGCAGTGGCAGGAAAGCAATCGTTCATCATGGCATTGCCCTCTCTATGAAGTGCAATAACCCTGCAGAGTCTCATCAGATTTTCTTATTAGGATGAAATAGATTTTTAACTAGCTGATGGTGGAATTCATACTGAAGCTGTTGTTGGGAACTACAGCTTGTTGGGCTGTGCTCTGGGTTTGGATTTTCTTGCAGTGGCTCCTGGCATGAAGTCTGCTCAGCCAGTGGTCTAGAGCAGGTGTGCTTGTAACCAGTCAGAAATGTATCAGTCATTTTAAACCCTCAACCTTCATCTCTGGTCAGGAGGGGCTGTTGTATCACACAGAAAATTTGCATCCTTTATTCAAAAATTAGAATTTAAATTTTATTTGCCATATATTTTTATGGGTTTGTAGGGTTTTTTTTCCCTGCAAGAATTGGTGCTAACAGTTGTTCAAACAGGATAGCAACTGCATCATTTTTGTGCTACCCGATTTCCACACCAAACTTTTAAAGTGTGACATACGTTATTAATCCTATTGCAATGACCTTTTCCAGCTGGATGCGACAAGAGAAGCAGGTGCACAGTCTCTAAGACATGCCTCGAAAAGTCTATATGAGAATTACTGCAGTCGGTCTGAAGAACTTAAGAAAAAGCACGAAGATGATAAACAGCTGATGCAGGTACAGCACTCTCCTGTGTGTGGAAAAGGCAAACATTGGAGCATGCTGGGATACAAGTGTTCCTCCTGTCCAATATGCTGGCAACTCCATATGTCAACATAATAAATCAGTACCTTGGCTGTATAAATAGAGACCTAACTCTTTAAAAACACGACTCTGTGGGTCCAACTGATGGTTCCTTAAAGGGGCCTGATTTTCAGAGGATGCTCAGCACATTCTGAAAACCAGGTCCCTTTCAGGTGGACACCCAATGTGGAGGGATCCAAAATAACTAGTCACTCTTGAAAATGTAGGTCAGGGCTTCTAATGCAGACTTCCATTGTCTTATAGGCTTAACTTTAACTACAGTACAATATAAAAATGGAAAGCTTAAAACAAAACACTTGTTCTGTTTTCCCTGTGTCCAGTCTCAGATTTGATGGGTACAGTGCTCAAAATAAGGCAGGAATAAAGGGGTAGAATTTGCCCTATTCTCTCACTGCTCACTGTTGGGGGGGGGAAATAGCATGGATCTTTCTTGACTACAGGTGGTCAGGATTTTCACAAGGGCCTACCGGTGGTCAGTTGTGGGACTGGCAACATACTGAAGAATAGCAGCAAAATGGTTTTGCTGAAAATGGAAATCATCTTCATTCATTGGTTTGTTCTTTTTTTTTTTGTCCCTTCAATTTTCTCTAACCACAGGCCTGCAAACTTGAGCAAGAGCAAAAATTGAAACAAAATCTAGAAAATGTCAATTGTGTAACTGAAAGACTCGAAGAAAAGTACAGCCGGATTGCAGACATGGAGAAACGAGTGCAACGAATGGAAGAGGTATGCTCATAGGGCCCAGTCATGCAGTTCCTGGATAGGCAATAGGAGACTTCCCTATGCAAGGATCACGGCCACTGTCTCTGAGGCCATTATGTGGCTTTTGTTAGTATCTGTTGCACAATACTGAGGCCTGACCTTGCGGGCTGTTAGCCATGTGGCCAGTCCTTGCTCACTTGCATATTCTTCTTGATCTGGAATAGGTGCTATGAGTAAAGGTGTCAAGCTCTGTGGAACTACAGTAAATATCAATTTCAATTGTATTAGCTCCTACCTCTTAAGTAATAGAACTAGAGTGTAAAGGGTATCCTAAGCACTCTTTATTGTCAGTCTCATGTTGCAATCTAATTATAAAGAAGAGTTCTATTTCTTTAAAAAGTTTTTAGGCCAGATCCTCAACTGGTATAAAAGTCCCCTTGATTTCAATGAGGCTATCTCAGTTTACATCAGCTGAGCATCAGGCCCTTGAAATGTAATTTGTAAATGAAACGAGGGGTCAGGTTTCTTTTTCTTTCAGTTATTTAAAAACTAGATTTTTAAATCCGTTAACTTACTTAACCTAAGTGCCATAAATTCTAATTTACAAGACTTGAAATGTCCTGGTTTCCAAGAGGATACACCTTCAACTCCTACTCTTGCATTGTCAAAGTATAGTGTATTGCAATATGCTATTAATCTCCTCCCCTTTGTAGTGAATTTCTTTCCAAAATCCTTCCCAAGTTCTCAGCTGATTCAGAAGCAGTGAGTGTTTATAGAGAACAACTTTCCACTTGTAGTAAATAATCGTGAGCCAGTGAAAGGTATTGCAATGAACATATCACATAAAATTTAACTTTCACCATCTGTTCTGGAGTCATTAAGAATGCAGCAAGATTACACATCACTAATACAGTTCTGCCAAAAAGTCAGATTAAAAGCATTTAAATGCAATGTGCTTTCAGGACATTTTTGTCACTTGTCGTGCCAAGCTGTGGTATGCTCCTGCCACAACTAAGCTGCAGCCTGTGATGGGGAAGTAGAAGAGTTCGGTAACTGGGAGTTCCCCCAGCAATGATGAGTGACTAGAGATAATTGGGTGGGGGAAGCTCATTCTGCAGTGGGTGCTGCAATGTCATTTAATAGGGGCAGCATGTGCACTCTCCCACCCCCATGCTGGATCAGCTCCAGTACCTCACCAGTACAGGAGCTGGGAGGTGGGCCATGTCTCCACCCTAACCCCATTCATCACTCCAGTGGTGCTAGATTCTCTCCCTGTTCTTGTGGTTAGGTTCAGGAGGACTGGAAATGTGGTTGGCTTATGCTCCTGCAGCCAAGTGGAGGGATAGTTCCTTGTGCCCTCTCCTCACTTTCCCTGATCCCTATCTTTTTGCACACCTGAGTAGAGTCAGCCACAATAACTCATCTTCTGATATTTTTAATACACCTCTGAACATCTTTCTCCCGGAGTATATTGTCCCTTACTGTGTTCCTCTGAAGCATTTCTCAGTGGTGTTCCCAAGCCCTTCCCTCTGGTACACCCAGGCAATACTCATGCACATCAATAGGTTTCTTACACCATGACCTTTCTTACCTCACTCCAGTTTCTTACCCCATGCACTGAAACTTTCAGAGGTGCCTCCTATACCTCACATCTGACTGGCCAGGCTGATAGCAGATGCGGTTTAGCACTGTGTAGTTTGGCATTACAAATCTGCACACAATCTGTTGCACTGTGGAGCTGGCTGAAGAAAGGTGCTGTGGGTAGAACACACAAAGCTTCATTTTCATGGCTACATGCACCACAGCTAGGATCTCTTCCAGCCAGCTCCATAGACAGACAAGGTTTATATGTTGATGTGTTTGACTCATATCTCTTGCTCCTAAAATTCTTTGCCGTATTGAAGTCAGTTGTAAAACTCTTTTTGACTTCATTAGGGTCAGGATTTCACCCTGACAGGCTAAGAAGATACATCATGGGGTGGCTGTATGTATTAATGTACTCTTTAAATTTACAACTAGGAATTATTGTACTTTGGTAACTGACATCTGACTATTTAGTGACCTACATTTGTCACTTAAGAAGAAGTTTTCTAGTTGGATCAATTTTAATCTCTTGACCCTCAGATCCATCTTTGCAATGCAAAGTACCACTGCCCTTTTGGTATAGTTCCTGGAGCAGAAAGTGAATTGAACACATATCAGTCAAAAAGCTAATCTTCCTTACTGACAGGCTTTCCTTTAAAAAAAAATTTCTAATTGAAATAATCATTTTTTCCACTGTAAATCAATACACAGCTGCTCCCTGGTAACCCTGCCTTTTCTGACCCAATTCAGAATGATGACAGATGCTTTTGGACCTTGCAAGGGGATGAGGGTATATCTGTAGGTAAATTTCCAGCTGGTTACACCTGACGCATCTCTGGTGGTTTTGTATGTTTTCAGATAGTGATTGAAAAATTAGTTAATCACTTTACATACGTTTTGTATGTGCACATTATTACTTCTTCATTTTTCCCTAGGAAAAGAAAACATTAATAGAAAAAAAGCAGTCGTTTGAAGAGAAGCTTCTATCAAACTCTGAAGATACTAAGAGGTGAGCAAATAGCATATGAAGAAATGCTTTTTCTGTTCTGTAGGATTATTTCAAGTGAAATACCTAACAATAACTTGGCTAAGTTCTCCCAAGTAGTGGATATATACATGGTGTTAGGCCTAACGCCTTCACTGTCTTTACTTTTTAAAGAAGAATATAATTTCTCCTGTGACATGTCCAGTAGGGTTTCCAGACCTGGGTTTATTTAGAGAATAAGTAATTGTTCTCTAC
Organism: Terrapene triunguis; assembly: GCF_002925995.2. NCBI lineage: Eukaryota > Metazoa > Chordata > Testudines > Emydidae > Terrapene > Terrapene triunguis. The sequence continues at coordinate 12,645,175 of NW_020664420.1, read as the reverse complement.
TACTCTGACATGTGAAGGCATGCGCTCAAATCTTGCTGTCTTTACTCTGGGAAAACTCTTGGTTCAATTAACAGGAATTCTGAGTAAAGACTAATTACGGATTGCAGGATTTGGCCTGCAGAGAGGAAACCATTCTACCCACTTCAACCCCACCCTGTTAACCAGAATTAATATCTTAATGGCTTTTGGGGCCTCTTCCAAAGAATACATTTTAATAATTTCTATCTTCTGTTCAGTTCAATTTCCTCTAAAGCCCACCTCCCTCCCTAGACTTCAGAGCCTGGTCTCCCGCCCAAGCCACAACTTCAAAGCACTTTCAACGTAGCTAGCAGAAGCCCTACAAGCCCAAGTTTGTCAACCTGGGCTGGGAGGCTTACTGCCACAGGCTATGTAGATGTTCCCAAGTTACTATGCAGTACACTATTACTTTGGCAGTATGTGCCATGATGAACTGTTGAAGAATTGCTCCAATATATTATACCTAAACTTTATTCTTCCAGTATGAAGTATGAGTGGTGCTGTTTTTCTTATAATTGAATATAGTTGTTAAAGATAATGTAAGAAATAAACTACAATTGTTCCTTCTTTTATGTCAGACTATGCTTATTACCCATGAATTAAATTAGTTCACATACAGCTGATATGAGTCAAGGCCGATACAATGACTTGGAATTCCATGTGGAATGCAAATTATTGGATCTGGTCACTAAAGGAATCTTAATGCCTGTATTTATAATTCATATATTAATACAACTTTGGCCAAACCCAAAAGGTTGGTGCTCAGATTGCTAGTTGGTATATTCTTAGTTCAGAAAGCATATGTCAGGCCACTCATTAGATCTTTTGGGAATAATATATCCCCTTAATATCCACTGAAAAAGTTATTGGTAATCTGTCTTTTCCCCACCAGCTGTCTTGATCTTCAAGTGGAGATTTTCACGGTACAAGAACAGATTTCTCACTTGCAGCATGTGATCCAGACCCAGCATCAAAGCCTACGCAGTGTGATACAAGAGGTCAGGTTAACCAAGCACGTTTAGTGTATGGGGAACAAAAATTAGAGACTTGTTTTAGTGCTTCCTTCACTTTGTGAAGTTTATTATTGATGATGTGATGATCTCCATCACAGGACATGCAAAAACAGTTAGAAATAGATGTTATGTACTATTTTATATATAATTTAAAAGAAAAGAAAGCGGCAACACTTTAAAAAATGGGGGTGATTCTAACCTCCCAGAGTGACAGTGATTGAAATAGAATGTTGCAAGGAAGGAAGAAAGGAAGGTTTTTGTGTCCTGCAAGTGGGATGGAAGGACTGAGGTAGCTGCCCAAGGAGCATAGGAGAACAGGCCCATACCGTAGGGCTACATCAGGAAATACTGAGTCCCCAGCCAATTTAAGGTACATTGGGAATATCCCTAAAATGTGGCAGAGCATGGATACTCACTCCCCAGGAGAAGACTTAATGTAGCTTCTGAAATAGTGTTTGGTTAGCTACTACTGCAGACAGGGCCGGCTCCAGGCACCAGGCACCCAAGCTGGTGCTTGGGGCGGCACCTGGAGGGGGGCGGCGCGGCGCGGCGCTCCCGCCGCCCGGGAGAGCGGGGCCACAGCAGGGCTCGCCGCCCTGCGCTCTGGCCGCCAGAGGGGGAGAGCCGAGTCCCAGCCGGGGCTCGCCGCCCTCCCCCCAGGGCTCCGGCCGCCCTCCCCCGGCGCCCTGCCCCCGGTGCTCTGGCCGCCGGGGGGGAGAGCCGCGTCCCCCCCGGCGCCCTGCCCCCCGGGGGGGGGGGGGGGGGGCGGGCGGCCGGAGGCTTTTTCGCCTGGGGGGGCGAAAAAGCCAGAGCCAGCCCTGACTGCAGAGGCAGCAATGAATACAAGAGCTGCAAACCTCTTATGTATGTTCCACAAAATGAACCGCCTTTTTATGGGGAACATTGAGTCTATAATGATGCTTGGCTGCTGCAGTTATAGGCACTGTGTAAGACAGTCAATAAAATAAACAGGTGTCTGGAAATCTATAGGCTGTTCCTTACTAGAGACTCAAATCCTGCTTGCCTGATGCACACAAGCAGTCCTAGTGAAGTCAGAGACTAAAGCAAAAAGGATTTGGTCCCAGATAAAGCTGGCACAAAACTTGAAGCCATTTTAATATTTATTACTTGACATCCCATGTAAAGAGGGTACTAATATGAGCTACTATCACAAAGAGTATTAATTTGTGCTCAACTAAACTACCTGTACAAAATCTAATTCACATTTTGTGAATCGTCATAGGATCATCAGAGAATCGTCTCATCAGCCTTAGCTTGCTTAGGCTAAGAAAGCTGCGTGTGGGGAATAAAAGTGTGTTTGGAGACAGAGACCAAGAATAAAAAAGGCAGACGGGTTACCCTAAATGGAAGTGTGACTTCATGATCTGTTTAAAAATAAGTCATTACACTTTCTCTAGAGCATTTTTTTTTTATCATGTAGACTTCAGACTATATTGACTTTCTTGATCCTCATGCTCTGACAGCATATCCCCCTACTTAAAGTTTGGTTATTGAAAGTGTATCTAATATATTACAAGGTTTGAAAACCATTGCTAACTTTACTTTCTAACTCTTAGATTGAAGAACTGAACAACGGACTACAAAACCAAGATAAAAAAATTAAGGCTATGAAAGAAAAGATAAATATGCTTGAAGCTCAGGTAAAGGGAAAGATTGTATCATACCAAACTCTACAATTGTGAGCCTAAAACTATTTCAAATCTGCATCTTTTTGAGTCTCCTTTTTTCTTCCCCCCAAGTAGTCATCAAGAGATTTATATCATCATCTTCTGCCAACTGTATGGTACAATAAGATTCTTAAAGTATTTTTCTGATGACACAGAAGTGGGAGTGGTTGGTACAGTTGCAGGTGGGGTTTTCAAAAGCATTCGGCAAGGGTCTAACTCTGCTCCTATTGAACACAGTGGTAAGTTTGGTCAAAGTTAGATCAAAGCAGAGTGCTTTTGGAAATCTCTCACCTACATGTCCCTATGTCCCTAGAGCTATTTCTATTCAATATACAATATTGGTGAGTTTGGGGGGAAGAAAGTCAAAACTGCTAATTTCTATTTAACAGTTATTATTTGCACTATGGTAGCACCCACTGCCCGCCAGGCACTTTCCAAATATGTGCTAAGACACTGTGCCTGCCCCAAACAGCTCAACCTGAGAACACAAACAACGTATGAAGGCATAAAGGTGAGGGATGAAAGGATAATTGCTTTTTTTGTATCCACTTTCCCCAGCCAGCCTTCTGCCTAATCATAATTCCTTAGTAATTTCTTTTAGGCCACAGGCTGGAAGTGGGAGTTAGGGAGGAGAGGGACCGCGTTCTGCATTTCATAGGGACTGGAAGGAAGCAGTATGCATTTTGGGGTGGCTAGAGAGGAGGTTGTTGCAGTAATGCAGATGTGAAATGAGTGCCTGGATAAGAATTTTAGCAGTGAGGATATAATTTAGGCCCTGATCCTGCAAACACTTACCCACATGGTGAACTTTACACACCACCAATAAAGTGAAGCAATTTTGTAAATATTCTCAGCATAGGGCTTATAATATATATTTTGGGCATCATTAAAAAAGGGATAGATAATAAGACTGAAAATATCATATTGCCTCTATGTAAATCCATGGTATGTCCACATCTTGAATATTGCCTGCAGATGTGATCACCCCATCTCAAAAAAGATATATTGGAACTGGAAAAGGTTCAGAAAAAGGTAACAAAAATGATTAGGGGTATGGAATGGCTTCCGCATGAGGAGAGATTAATAAGACTGGGACTTTTCAGCTTGGAAAAGAGACGACTAAGGAGGGGATATGATTGAGATCTCTAAAATCATGACTGGTGTGAAGAAAGTAAATAAGGAAGTGTTATTTATGCGTTCTCCTAACAAAAGAACTAGGGGTCCCCAAATGAAATTAATAGGCAACAGGTTTAAAACTACAACAAAAAAGGAAGTATTTAGTCACACAATGCACAGTCAACCTGTGGAACTCTTTGCCAGAGGATGTTGTGAAGGCCAAAAAAGAACTAGATACGTTCATGAAGGATAGGTCCATCCATGGCTACTAGCCAGGATAGGCAGGGATGGTGTCCCTAGCTTCTGTTTGCCAGAAGCTGGGAATGAGCGACAGAGGATGGATCGCTTGATGATTACCTGTTCTGTTCATTCCCTCTGGGGCACCTGCCATAGGCCACTGTCAGAAGACAGGATACTGAGCTAGATGGACCTTTGGTCTGACCCAATATGGCTGTTCTTATGTTCTGATAGTCTTAAAACATGTGTGTTTGGATTTTCTAATAATGTCCCTTGCTCACTTTCAGCTTCTGAGGAAATATTACATGTTGGTATTTTGGAAAGCATTAGGCTACAGTGAAGAACTGTGCATTCTGTCAAAATAATTACCCCATATTTTCAGCATTGCATAGAAACTAGCCTCTTGCAATTCTACATAATCTTCAGTAGCAATACTGTTATTGTTTTGTGTGGTTTTTGGCAACGTTTTACAGTTTGTAACAATCTTGTGTAATGACGCATTGCAGCAATATAGTTCTTGACATCCCATTGTAAACATTAGTCTATAATTCTGGAATTTACATTGGTACAAACATTAAATATATTACAAATAAAATGCTTTTCTGCTATTCAGAATCTTAATTTCAGTCATAGCAGATCCAGTAAATTGATTCTAATTCCAGTATGTGTGGGGCATTATATATAATCCACACACACATATAAATATAATAAATACATATGCTGTGTTAATTATAACTCTAATTATATAGTTATAGACATTTTCAAAGTGACCTGTACAGGCTAATTAGTGTTCCCATCCAGCCACCGTATCCCATCCCATCCCATCCAGCCACCCATCCAGGCCATGCCTGCCCCCAAGGATCTCAGTCTAAATAATCAAGACAGACCAAAGGATAATTATTGCCATGTTTCAGACAGACCAGAGGGGGGAGACTAATGCATCATGCAAGATGTTGTCCAGGCCATCGAGGAGAATGAGGCACCACAGCAGAATACCCAAATCAAAATATTTTGGGGGCATTGTTTTTTTGATGGAAGAATATATAAGTATATAAAAAAGTTAGTGTAATCAAAACCTCATCTTTCTATTGGAAAAACAGATTTGATGGAAAGTTTTCAACCCTCAAAAATGCTTTTCAACTAACAAAAATACTCCTAAACTTCAAAAGAGCTGGGCAGGATTTTCTTACCAAGAGAGCAAAATCCAAACAGTGACAGTAATGCTGGGCACAGGAACTTGTTTCTTCATGTTTTGAGGCTCGGCCAGCATACCAAGACTTGCAAAAGTGACTGCATTGTATCCCTCAGTGCCTGTAAACTGTATTGACATTCTGGAAGACCCAAAGGGCCAAATCCTAAACTGGTGTAAACTGGAATAGCTCTATCGAAATCAATGTACTAATTGGACTTGTTTCTATTTATCTGTGTTGATTTATACAAGCTGAGGATCGCACCCACAAACAGTATCTTTGACTTCCTTAAATGCTATAATGTACTGGTGGAAATGAAATTAATTTAATGTCTCAATTTCAGAATAAAGAACTTAAATACAAGGTGGAATTCTGGTCCGGTCAACCCAAGATTAAAGTTTCAAAAGGTGTCTCAGCAATGTAAGATTCTTTTAAAGTTATTGCCATATATCTGAAATCTCTCTTCCTACACTGACTGCAAATGTTGTTAATCGTAAAAAATTGTGTCAAATGATTAATAGGTGCTATTTGTGCGTTAATGTCACATTTATTCCAAACTGCTTGAATGATTCTATTTTGGTCTTGTTAGAAATAGTCATAACGTTTTTATGCTGTAGATTCTTTATAAAGAAAGAAAACAAAAGCCTCAATGTGAGAGAGAAATTAAGTAATTGACATTCTAAATAACAGGGGTCTTAAATGTCCAATTGGCAATAAGTCCATCAATGGTGTATCCTTCTGCCTAAATCTCATGTTGCATTCTGACTTGCAAATGGGAATGGCCCTCTGTCTTGAAAGAGATGTGATGTCTGTCCTATTTATTGAGACAATGATGCAGTCAAAATCATATAACTACACCAACCAGTGAGCATCTGCACAAAATTTTGTCAGATCAACACTAAATATGAAAAGTAGCTTTTAATAATTGGTGAAGAAGATGCTGAATACTGTGATTAGTATGGGCTTAGAGGCTTGCAGTTTCACTGTAAAAACATTTTACAGTAGAGGAATGCCATCTCCATTAATGTCACTTTAACGATGTGTGTAATTACATAGGAGAGAAAATTACACATTCACCAAAACAAATGTCTGGAGGAAAAAAACATTAAGACCCTTTCAGAAAACCCTCAGGTCTTGTGTGGGATCAACTTTAATTGCATTAGAGGAAGTGAATTGTTCACCAGAGGACCAGCACTGATGGGCTCTGGAGAAGGGAGAGAGTCATTACTACAGAGGGAAGGCAGCCATGATTCAGGTCTCTGAGGAGAGACTGTAAGGGGGGAAGAATGGGAGTGGAGAAGACAGAGTGCATTTCACACCAATATCTGGGTACAGTAGAAAGTCTAGATGCCTATACTAAGTTTGTTTCATATTGGTGTGCTTCATATTCTGAGTAATCATTATCTTCTCTTTTTTTAGTTCATCCAGGATTGATGGGGTGTCCCCCTACTCATTGCTAGCTAGGCTACGGAAGCAAAATGGCTAGATGAGGCCATCAGTGGTGTCTGTTTCCAGCTTCCTCGTAAGAACCTCTGTGTCTCTCTGCTAATGACCCTCCATTCAGTCCTTTTATATATCTTGTTATAACACAGCATGCTTGGCCACCAGGAATGGCACTTGGACAGAAGAGGAGTCATTAAATGAATAAACAAATTTGGATTTAAGGCAAGAACTGAAGAGACATTGTGTTCTTTAATGGATAGTCAAATGACAGCAGCATCCTGTGGACATTGCTGATGGTGAAATAGATACCATTGTAACAGCTTCTTACATATCGAAGAGTCCATCTTCAACAAGCATTTTATGGGCCATCAGGTACATCAAACAGTAGTTAAGAGCATATTCAGGATTAACAAACCAAAATTTGCATAATTATATCCAAAAAGGATTGGTGTTTATCAAATTTTAACACAATATTGTAATGTAACTAGAACTTTTTAAAATTGAGACGTTAATTGTAAAAAGCTATTTAATAAATTATATTTAATCTTTTCAATCTTTACATGTTAGCATCTTAAATTTATCATTTCTAATCTAGAGTAAGTGTGTGTCAATGTTTTTTTTTTTTTTTTTTAAGCTATCAGAACACGATATACTAATAGGTTATTTTGGTTTTTATATAAGCATTTGGTACCGTAGCTTCCTCTAATGGTTGCACAAGTGATGACATGTGCTATGCATGTCGATTGCAGTATTTTCAGACTTTGGGAAAAGTCTAATTAAACAGTTTTAGGCAAAGCAAAAGCTTATCTTCTATGGCACTTAAAACAGAATTTATTGCTCTTCCAGACAGATGATGTTAAACTGTTTTGCAATAACCATATGTAGGTGAAAATGGTCATCTGACTTAAGTGGGAATGTTGTAATCCAGCTACAGTATTTATATTTTGAAGCTTTTCTATGGTAAGCTTTCTTCCCAGAGCCTTCCAATAAGTCTTAATTAAGCTACTGCTACCATCTTCAAGGAGCCAGAGTAATTGTTTCTGTACCCTTTCACTGCTGAGAGGGTCTCCCTGGCTGTTATTTGTGAGGGAATAAACATTCTAAGACCTGCAGTGGAACTGAGCTACTTTTATATGGGCTCTATTAGCTGGCAGTGACCAGAATCCAGTGCTAAATTGACCAGATTCAAACCATTGGTCTAGATCAGAGGTGGGCAAACTATGGCCCGTGGGCCACATCTGGCCCGTGGGACCCTCCTACCCGGCCCCTAAGCTCCTGCCCCGGGAGGCTAGGCCCCGGCCCCTCCCCCACTGTCCCCCCTTCCCCGCAGTCTCTGCTTGCTCTGCCGCCAGCGCAATGCTCTGGGCGGCGGGGCTGTAATCTCCTGGGGCAGCGCAGCTGCAGAGCCCTGCCTGACCCGGTCTTTGTGCTGTGCGGTAGCATAGCTGGCTCCAGCCGGAGGGGGGCAGGGAGAATTGGATAGCGGACAGGGGAGTTGGGGTGGTGGTTGGGGGTGTGGATGGGGGTGGGGTGGTTAGAGGGTAGGGAACAGGGGGGTTGAATTGGGGCAGGGGTTCCAGGGGGGCAGTCAGGGAACAGGGGGGGTTGGATGGGGCAGGAGTCCTGGGGGGGGGGCAAGAAGCAGGAGAGGTCAGATAAGGGGCAGGGCCAAGCCACACCTGGCTGTTTAGGATGGCACAGCCTCTGCTAAACGGCCCTCCATACAATTTTAGAAATCCGATGCAGCCCTCCGGCCAAAAAGTTTGCTCGCCCCTGGTCTAGATTCTATGATGCATTGCACCTGTCTACTCCCTCACACCTCTTCATAATTTTGTAATTGGAAGTACTGTAGTATAGTTTGACAGCCCTGCTGGTCACCTTGTTTATTTTCACATTGGGGGAAGTTGCTTATACTAGTGATGGATGCAGTATATAAACTCACAGAAAATTATTACAAACCCATAAATTTAAATGAAGGGGACAGTGAAATATCACTTTGCTGTAATCAATGCAAGGCTTACAAAAATGCTAGTGATTAAAGTTAGGTTCGGTTTTTTTGAATAATTAACATGTACTGATACACTAGTTTTATGCACTGGTAGAAATGTATACGATGGGGCCAACCTAGTAGAAAACAGGGAAAAGACTAACTTATACCCTCACTACATTTGACCCTTGGCTAAGCTGATCTCACGCTGACATCTTATGAATTCTGGCACTTTTACTTTCTGCAAGGAGCTGACTTTCCTGATGTTTAGACCAAATATGACAAGTGGAGAGTTTCATTCTAGTTACCCAATGTGTGAGCTTTAAGGGTTATTCTTTCCAGCCCAAGTTTACAAGGCAGTAGAATCTCATCAGGAAACACTTGCAGAGGAGCTGAAGATGTGCATTACATACAGGACACAAATATAATCAGCTGCCACATGGTATTCTGCTGCTGCTCAGGCTTGCTTTGGGATTGTTGGGTAGCAGACAGTCTCCACTCTCAGCTGTTAATTAGAGGGTTGTAGTTTAACGGAGATGAGCAAACTGAGGACTTGTCTACCTTAGAAGTGTTACAGCAGCATACTCCCGCTGGCATAATAAAACCACCTCTTTGAGAGGTTGGCGGGAGACGCTCTCCCACGGACATAGCTGTCCACACCAGCTCTTAGGTCAGTGTAGCTTAGTCCCACCTCCGAGCAATATAATTATGCCAACATAACCTGTAATGCGGACAAGCCCTCAGGAACACAGGGGGACTCTGCAGCAGTGTAACCGTCAACGTTTAATGCCAAGATGCAGACACGCTCATTGCCCAGGCTAGATACCATGTGAAACAGCTGTTTAATGGGAATGGTTGTTGTAGAGTTCAAAAGGCAGGGCTGTGACTGCTCAGCAACACTGGCCGTTGTTGGCCATACACCATTTTTCTTACTCTGGCTACATCTTACATCACATAAACTGAGTTGTCTATGCTCTCCTTACTTCTAGCTCAGTGGTTTGAGCATTAGCCTGCTAAACCCAGGGTTGTGAGTTCAATCCTTGAGGGGGCCACTTAGGGATCTGGGGCAAAATCAGTACTTGGTCCTGCTAGTGAAGGCAGGGGGCTGGACTTGATGACCTTTCAGGGTCCCTTCCAGTTCTATGGAGATATACCTATCTCATAGATTTCAGTAGTTATAGTCTCTATAGGCTACTCATGGATCTGATGGAGGGAAAAATACACTATATGTAGCTAGGAGTGGAATGCCCCATAATCACTTTTGGACAAACTACAACTCCCTTTAGTCATCTGTCTTAAAATGAATCTAATTTCAACAAGATCTTAGTCCTGCGTGACTTAATGGACTTTGTATTCATGCAGCTTGTCACTTCAGGATTAGCCCACTGTAAGGTACAAATGAAGTTTACCTTCCAGCTAGTCTGGCAGTTAATTCAGGTATCACGCTGTGCATGATTGAACAGGCATAGGTTAGGGGGGAAAAAAAAACAAAAAACACTTGATTCTTGCATAATTACTAGACAATTGTAGAGTGCTAGCCTTGATCACAGCAATTGCTCTGCCCAATGCAGTCAATCAGGTACGATTCAGTCTCATCAAGCCAATCTCTTTTTTTTCTTCTGAAAGTGAGATTGTGATTTCCTCAGTGCACCTGCTAAACAGATGTATTTGTATAAGGCTTCAAGCAGCATCCCCTACATATCCGTATAATTATTGGGCCAAATTCTGAGTGAGTTTCCAGCCCCTTGAAGGACTCAGTATTTGGCTCTTTATGTCATTTTGCAAGCTGCTACTTCACTCAAGAGGGAGATTTTTGCTGGAAATTTGAACTGACTTGGCAATCCGATCAACCCTCTCTACAGAGATAGAACATGGTGTACTATTAATAGGCATACCTTCAATGTCACAGTGCTGTATAGCGACAGTCATTTTCAGTGACCCTACCACTGTACTGATTTAGAAGAACTTGATCTGGTCTAACACTTAGAGCCAAATTAGGACCTGCTATATGGAAACAGCCAGTAAATAAAAAAAAAAAAAAAAAAAAAAAAAAAAAAAAAGTGATCCTCTCTCTCCCCCCTTGGTCAGTCATTCTAAACCTGGAATTTTTCTGTTGAAAACACTAGACAGCTGGGTCATTTCATTTATGGAGGAGCTTTATTTTTCCTCCCCTCCCCTCCCCTCCCCACTCCACCCCTCCCCTCCCCTCCACACACAGCCAATACAACAGATATAAAATGCGTTTTTATTTTGAAAAGAACAGTGCAGAAGCTGAATCACAGGATTACATTCCTTGACCATATCATACAAACCCAGACACCAGAGAATCATTTGACAATATATTTTGAAGCCACCAGTAAGTTGGTACAACAAAATAATGTTAACAGTGTTATGCAGGCACCACAGTCTATTAAGGGGCATACATAATAAAAATACTATGTTCAAGAGTTTAAAAATCACATTCATATCACTAGGTATAACGTTTACAGATCTGTTGCAAAGACAAACATAAAACATGCTTAAGGTAACATAACAGAACATTTAAAAGGTAACAATAAAACATTGTTAGCATTTGTCGGCTGGTTACCTTTAACAAAATCAAAGAACAATTTAACTTCCATAAATAAGGTCCAGTAAGATACAATTGGTATCAGAGTTTACAGTATGTACATTAAAAGCCCTATTGAGTAATGAGGCTTGACACCTTTAGGGTATGCTTTCTAAAGAATATTTTCAGTTTTTAAATTACCATACGAAAAAGCACACAATGAAGTTACCATCTGTATTTTCCTGAACTAGAGAATATAGACAAAGGAAAAAAAAATATCTAAACAGATCTGTCCAACAGCCAGAGGGATGGTTCTCAGCTGACTGCCTGGTTTCCTGTCCAAAAATTGTCCTATATGCAGTGAAGGGAGGGGTGTTGAGCAGATGGCTTACATGCTATTGATGACAGGAAAGCAGCTACGAAAACAACTTCCTGTTGAAAATACACCAAAAAGACATTGCAAGCCTGGTCTTACTTGATTCACGTGGACATCTTTGGAGTTACACCAGTGTAAAAATGGGGTTTTGAGCAAAATCAGAATGAGGCCTGAAATCAATCTCTCTATATATAGTGTTTTGTTCCTGTACTAGTGTAGCAGTTGCTAATTTCTGTTTCCTGTCGAATTACCAGGATCCTTCAATCATGGCACCACTCATACAAGTGACTCCATTAAAGAAAGTAGAATTGTTTACGTGTCTGAAGACAATTCACAGCTAGGTTTGATTACTATTGGAAGTACAGTTCTAGCTGGATATTTTGGGTCTATGTCTCTAGAGGCTGGATGTTGATCAAGAGATCTATTTGTAAGCCTTACAGTATTAATTTTAGGAGATGAACTCTCCACTTTGAGTGAAACAGGTTTTGAAATATTTGCTGTCAAGCAGGTATCAAAATATCTCTATTATATATCTTTTTTTAAAGTTAGTCATATGGCCCAGTGTTCTCTAAAGTCTAAACAAGTGTTTGATAATTCTTTACATATTCAAAGTGTTAACTAAGATTTAGCCTTCACGAAATATTTCTAAGGCAACAGATTTTACAAAATTAGCAGTATAGCAAAACGGCAGCTTCTCTCAACTACATGTTGTAAGACAAGTGATTTAATTGTGGATTTTTGGTACAGCATATCCAACATCAGTCTCATCTACATAATCATGGAAATATGGGAGTAACAGCTGAAGAGGCACCTATGATCAACTACAAGAAAAATGAAATATCTACGCTCCTTTTCACATCTTTTAAAGAGAGACAGTCTTTATGTCAAGCTCCAGAAAAGTGCTTTCTTGCCTTCAATGGCTATGGTATCATATACAAGGAATTTGATATATTTATGTAAGCAAGTTTTAGTTAAAAACATACTTAGGCTATTAGCAACCCAAGTATATCTTTGGATACCCAATATATTTTCAGAGATAACACTATCTTTTTAAACATAAAAGGATATGCTCTAAAGAGGAAACATGGGATTTATACTCCCCAAAGGAAGATAGCATTTGGGGTTTACATAAATCGACAGTGACAATTGCAGTAAATTCTCCAACCTATGCAGTTTAAGATTGATTGTTTTGCATTCTAATTTTGGGGGGAAAAGGTCAGAATTAGAACAAGAGAATTAGCATAGAAAGTTAGACAGATGGATGTATTTTACAGAAAAAGGGGAGGCTAATAGTAGGTTTCATAATGATGTAAATTATGTAAATAACAAAACGTAGAAGAGCATTTTAAGTTCAAACTTTTTTTGCTGTCACCTTGAGTAGGAGTTTAATCCTGTAACAGTTCAGGATAGGCAGTGGTGCTGCCACACAAACAGGTGAGTGGCTATACTCTTAAGCATATGATTTATACTGATATAATGTAAAGGCTGCAACCAATCTTTGAGGCAAGTTAATGAAAAAACACTTTTAGCATTTTCCCTAGTGCTGATTTAAGTTTTTCGAGTCACTGGATGGTAAAAACACCCCACAAAACAAAAACACCCTGTTCACAAACTTACATAGTTTAAAAAAGTAAGTATTTTCTACACAGTTGCATTTTTAAGGATTATTTGAACTATGGTTATTCCACTCTGGCAGTTCTATTTCTCTCCATAAAGGTGCTCCAGCTCCTGATTCAGCAAAGCACATTGGCATACTCTTAAACGCTTTGCTGAGTTGGAGACCTGGTGAACATTTTATGCCAGGTCTATAATCTAGGGGTAATCTTAGAGACAGACTCAACCCCCATGAAGATGTCACTATGGAAAAACCTATGCATCATGTGAACCCTTAAACTTTGAGATTTAAGTGGTGCACTGGTCCATGTTTGGGCTCCTGTACTGAGGACAATGTCACCCGTAGAGGATGCCTTGTAACATGCAGATTCCATAGGCGACAATGAAGGATTTAAGAAGCTTTTGATCACAGAAGTAGCTGAGACATCATTTTAGAGCAATGTAAACATGGCCAGTGTAAACTCACTGCAGAAATGTTTTCTATATTTGCAAAGAAGTTTTTGATTCAAGTGCCACCACACCAGCCTTCCTTCGTTTTTCCCCACAGACACATTTGGAACACCCTTAAAATTCAGGCTAGGAGGTAGAAAATAAGACTAATTTAGAACAAATAAAAGATATGGAAATGGAGAAGCAGGATAAAAAGGGTAACTTTGGCTAAGAGGACTTTCAGCTTTGGGGCGTGGCTGGGAAGGAAGGCTTGTCTAAAATATTTCCTAAAGGAGTTTTGTGGACTCTCAAAATGGCAGTTTTCATGCAGCAGAGCACCACTCATTTCAGAAGCTTAAAACAATGACTTTAAGACAAGTGTATTTACCCGTCTGCACTGGTATTCTTCTTACCCATTGTTCCACCTCAACAGATGGAACTGAAGGCTGGGGTGAAGGTTACAGAAATAAAGATTTTTATAATATATAATAAATACATTCTAAAATAAATCTTCATACAGCGCTGTGGTTGCTTAATACACTAAGCAATGTCACATTTTTACATTCATGTTTGAGATTAGGAGGACAAAATACTTGTAGATCAGGAAGAAATAATGGACTACTACCTGGAGCTCAGAAATGATTTCTGACACTACAGTAAATCAAAAAGTGAATTGAGCATGGATGGAGATGATCAAGAAAACAAATGAAAGACAAAAATCTGATGACCTCTGATTTGTATAAAGCCTGGAGGCTACCTAAGAAGAGAGATGATGAACTTAAGACATACCGGATTCAAATCCAACAATTAAAAAGAAATCAGCATATTAAACCCAGCAACAGAGTCCTTGAAAATCAGAACTACATAGGTTTGGCAGTATTGTCATCTTGGGTGCTGCATGTCATTCCTTGATTAAGTAATTACCATGCTCAGGGTTGGTTCATGCATAGCGCCATGTAGAACTACGAACTCAGAAATGAGCACTGCCTAGAGCAGTGGTCTCCAAAGTGGGGTGCGTGCATGAGGATCCTTGGGGGTGCGTGGCAGGAGTAGCGGCTTTTTTAATTTTTATTTATTTAATTTTTTTTTTGCACGCTTCGGCAGTTCGGCTGGGAGTCCGAGCGGCTTTTTTTTTTGCGCTTTGACACGGCAGAGGGTGCGTGCTCAAAATTTCTTTACTGATGGGGTATGCGATCAAAAAAGTTTGGAGACCACTGGCCTAGAAGAGTGTTCCAAAAAGGGTATTAAGGAGGGGAATTTTGGAGGAAGGCACACATTTCTAGGAGAGAAGACAGAAACCAGCAGGACACAGGGATCAATGTGTGAATTAAATTTAAAAACAAAGGTTAGCAGGAGCAGAAGGTTTATACTGATATTAAGTACTTATATATATGCATGTATAACTGCAGGAGTCATTGTTCCAATACCCTTGGGATAGTTAACCACGCTACAAGCCTTCTGTGTTTGTACATAAAGCAGATGTTGAGCTTCTGATCTAACTGTACCACAATTTATGCAATAGCAAAATTGAAATACTGGAGTCTAGATTACTTGAAAATGAGAGTGGTCACTCTTTGCTGGACATGGTACATGAAAGTGAATTCATTTTAGGGCCATGTGGTTCTAGGGGTATTTGAAGGAAGGATTATGCTCAAATGCAGTGCTCCAAAGAATATTGGTGTAAAAACAGGTTTTGCAGTTGCTAAACTCTGTAGCAGTTCAGAATGAAAACCTAAAAGTTTGAACTGGTAAATAGTAGTGTCATGGCAAGGGACTGAGTTCTCTCTACTTCATCATCGCATCTGTGTAGAAATTGAACTATTCTATTAATGTCTCAGCTGCAACGTGGACATTGGAAACTAATTGTTGCACAAACAATGAGTCACAGCCAGTCATACGTCACTCGGTATTGTCAGCTCAGTAAGCTATCAGTTATGGAAAAATTACATAGTGGGGTCTGTGCATAGTGAACCTCCAGTTAGTGAAAATCGAAAAGACTTCAAACTGCAACTGCAGCCACGCCCCCACTTTTCTTAGAGGAAGGGGTTAAGGAGTATAGGAACTGGGGCAGTAGGGTAAGACTTCACTACATTAGACTTCCACTGGATACAGGCACTTTAAGAGCTTAAGACACACTGTGCTCAAGATAAGCATTTCAGGGTAGCTTACAGTAAAAGGACACTAGCATGGGAACTTTCACACTTCCATCGCGTGCAGCAATGGAGACATCTTCACTGACATAAAGGAGTGATCCCTCAGCATCTCAATCACCCATTGAAGGGAATGGGGAATTGCACCTGCTCCGTAGTTAGGATCAGGCCCAAAAGGCTATTACACGAATATAGCAGCCTTCTCTCTACTAGAATGTGACCCTAAAAAACAGTGGTTAGGAGGAACAAGAAAGGTGTGGGGAAGTGGAAGCAAGCTGGGGAGACTTAAGAAATGAGCATGTTATCCAGTTTCTTGCGGAGAAAATGAATCTGGGAGTTCTACAAAGCAGTTCGTAGCTAATTGGAGTTTATTTTTAATACAAGTTGAATGCTACCCTGCAAAACTTCCAGTGTATCTAAGGGGTAAGGTATAGATTTACTTTTCTTCCCCTCCCTCCACACTATGGTTTGGTGGCTACCAGCCCATCCATATTAATATCTGAAAATAATTTATGGCAGCAGCAAGACAGTGATAATTAAAAATTGATGAGAGCTTTTTGGATGAGCTAGTACATTAAGGCAATAGAGACTATACCATACTCAACTGCCTACCGTTCTCAAGTTGTGATTGTTACACATTCAACCCTCAAGCAGTGGAATGTCTTAGAACAGTTAAATTTAGCGGGAACACCAGTTCTGAGACAGTCCTTTCCCTTGGGAGTTGTCAGGCGATGGAGTTTAATGGGGAGGACTATAGGGTCCTGCTGTAGAGCAGTCTACTTTGGATAACATGAGGGCAAAAGCCATGTTTTCAAGCGTGCTGGCCAAAATGGGGAAGCTGTTAACTGGGGGTGATTCCGCATCTTTAGGCTGCTTTGTACTTGGGGGTATGAACTCTTCACAGCTTTGCATGCAGTAGTCTCCCTAACTCACTACTCTGCTAGGCTAGCAACAGCCATTAGAATTCTCTAACAACTTTAAGACTCTAAACACCAACTTATGTCACTTTAGGAAATGTATTCATACTGAAAGTAAATAAGTGAGCTATTCTGAACTAGGCTCCTCACCCTGTTTGAATGGGCAAAACCAGATACTGTAAATTAAGTACTGATTCTACACGGTTGAGGATTTTAAAAAATGAGGAGGCAGGAAATCCCAGGTTACAACCATTCCCACCCTTGTCACAGTCTTTGGAGGACTTAGCTGAACAAAGCTCTGGTATTGTTTAGTATTAAAAGGAAGAGAAACTCCACTAACTCAGTTTCCCTCAATTTATTTTGTGGGACTGTGCTTGAAGTTTAAACAGCCTACTTCAACTATTTATAATCTTTGCCTAGGCAATAGCTACCAATTATAACAGTGGCTGTCTTGCAGCCACTGAAGTTCATGCGTAACGTGCGCTTTTGGGTTACAAAAGGGCAGCAGGTATTTCAGAACTTGCTGCATAGGGCATGTCTTCATTTAGACACTTAGCAAACTGAATTTTTTCTCCAATTTGTTTATAGTGGCTATTTGGTTACTCACCCTACAAAAATGGCTACCCTTATTGTCAGACCATCTGCCCTGTCTACATGCCAAATCTTTCAGTAAATATCATTGGGCGGGATGGGCAGGAAGTGTGCTGCCCAGTCACCAAAGCAGCTGGTAAACCCTCAATATTTTTCAAAAAAAGGTATTGAATCAGATAGTTTGTGGACTAGCCACCTGGTAAGCTTAATTGGTTCAAAATCACAGTACTTCAAAAAAACTAAAACTGAAAACCTCACATTTGATTTAATTTTTAAAGCAGCGGAAGTCTGCCTCCCTTCCACCATCTCCCCCAACCCAACCAATTTAGTTTTGCTCTTTGGTAGAGCTCGTCTGTGAAACATTTTTCCCTGGAGTGATTTTTAAAAATTAGTCTGGAAGTACAAATTCATGGAGTCCTTTGAACATGTTGTTAGATCCTTACCTATTTAATAGAAGTAAACCCTAAATATTTTCTTGTACTCTTTGCTTTTAAATGAGAAGCCAGTGATGAGAGAGACATGCTGTTGTAGAAGAACTTTCTCATTCCTTCTCTCAGCCACACTCAGATACACTGAGACAATACAAAAAAATTACTCACATTTTACCTTCCTGCTTTACTTTTTAATGCAACTGGTGGTGCCTTCTAATTACCTGCCATAGCACCCCACTTCTATAGGCTCTACACAATACAATACATTTTATCTAGTGTTAGATCACATTTAATATGTTGGCATTCCAATTCCCCACTCAGAAGTATTTTACAAGGAGGGTCACTTTCTAGTCTATTTTGTATATGCGAAAATTGTGCTCATTTGAAAGCAAAGCATACTGGCAACATCACAAAATCATGGCAGGTGGTGAGTTCCCAGTCAACAACTCAATAACTTTTTAGAGGATCAGTAAGTGCTATACAATTTTTGCAACTCTTTTAGACAGTGACACCATTTTCACAATTCCCCGTGCACGCCCTACCTGATGCACACAGCCTGTTTTCTGGTGTCGAACACTGAATTTTTCTGACTAGCAAAGAGTGCTTTTGCTTATGATGAAATTTGTAAGACACACCACGAAATGCATTCTGCTGGCCTCAAACAGCAAGTGTTGCCACTTTTCCATGTAGTGCTGGAATTTGAGCATCTTCTCCCTATCCCCCTCACCCTCCAAAGCCTGCTTGATTATTTACTAGCAACACAAATAATGTTGCATGTTTCCCTGGTTTTATTTTTAAAAAAATAGCCTCCACCCCTTTCTCCTCACACATTAGCTTATCATCAGTCAGTCACACCATTGCTTGCTTTGTGCAAGTAATACACCACATAACATTCTCTTTACTCATATCTCCACTTTAGCAGATGCATGGTCTCTGATGTAAATACAAAGTAGTATAAAGAAGCAAGATTCAATTAAGACCGAGACCTAACAAAGTACCCCTTTTTAGTTTATCATGATATCCAAATTATTTATCTTTCCCCTCCTCCCCCCATACAAACAATAGTTTTTTCTCCTTCCAAGGTAGGAGGGAACATCTCTCCTACATTTTCTAGCCTGATTGTATTAAGATGAGGGCGCTTTTAGATCTTCCATGGTGCCATATCAGGAATATTAGTTCCAGCACAGAAGCCTCCCTGAAAACTCAGTTCTCTGGAGAAGAACAAAAACCCAAACAAGACAACTTTGTTTCTGTGCATGGCCAGGTTTGAATTTAGTGGTAAATCAGCCATTTTCAGATCAAATATTCGTATTGGTTCTCACAGTT
The DNA here is from genome assembly GCF_002925995.2 of Terrapene triunguis. Taxonomy (NCBI): domain Eukaryota; kingdom Metazoa; phylum Chordata; order Testudines; family Emydidae; genus Terrapene; species Terrapene triunguis. The sequence goes on along the minus strand of NW_020664420.1, from coordinate 12,626,101 downwards.
TAGAGGTGAAGTCTAGCAGGCACACTTTTTCTCCTCTGGCTTTGCTGAATCTAGCTTCCCCGAGCTTCCTCCATTGGCTGTGTCAGATACTTGTGTCTTGTCAACACATTGTTCCATGCGCTTCATTATCAAGTCCAGGAGCATTTCCACAGCTTTATCCACATTTTGCCCAGTAGCTGCACTTGTTTCAAAGTATGGTATGCTAATATATAGGATATGAAAAAAATTAAAAAGCTCATTAGAAAGGGCTTAAAATGAGAGATAGGCCCCAGAGCAAAACTCTTGATCCAAATACCCTTGAACAATTTTCTTGGTGGGGGAAATAGGGAATTTTGGAATTCAAATCTGGCTGGCCTTTATTGCATTAAGTGGGCTGAACAAACCCCCAGATCTTTAACATAGAGGGTTGGGGGAATGGGTATTAATATCAAGGTAAGTTTTGAACCAACTGCCAGTTTTAACTAACTTGAAAGTTCTGGCTTCAAACCAGAATGGCAGCATTTGCATAAACTACAGCTGAGAGAAACAGGCCTTCATAAAAAAAATTTACTTTTTCCAAGGTTCTGTAAAGAACTGCAGTGCCGTCTCAGAGAGATGGAACAGGAAACAGAGACGTATTGACAATCACTGTTTAGTGCATTCAGGAGCATTTCCAGTTAAGTTTCTACAGTCACCCTCCCTCAATATTTGGCAACATGGATTTCCAGGCTTCAGAACTGAAGTATCTGCAAATTTGAAGTATTTCATACTTTTATTCACAGGCAGTCCATTTTATGTCACCAAAAGTTTCTGGGTGGAAAGTGAAGACTGTCTGTATCTACAGTAACTCTCAAGGAACATGGAAAATGCCATATCTCCAATAGAAGCATTTATCTGAAGGAAAAAGGTGCAATAACTAACTATCTACTAGACAGTTATGGAGAAGGCAACCCATAATGGGATAGAATTAAATTTTTCCTGTGGGGAGCAAGAGGGTTTTAATTTCTATTTGAAGGTTTTGTTTTTGGATTCTATTTAATGTAGCTGTGGACAGTATGAACTTTGCCTCGGATATCCTGTGTCCGTGAGTTCCACAGGTAGATTCCTGCTTTACAGATTTAAAATTGTTGCCTTTTGATTTTAATGGAACACATACGGAGAACAGGTAAGTAGGAGTGGCCACAAGGATTTTTAAAATATATACACACACCTTCTTATCTAATCTTTTCAGAGAGGAGTTTAGTCTCTTTATAGGGAAGTTTTCCCATGTTTCTGATCATTGTTGTCTACCTCACAAATCCCTCTATTTCTTCTGTATCCTTTTTGAAATGAATGACCAGAATTGAACACAGCATTCTGGGGCGGGGGGCACACCATTAGTTTATGTTACAGCAGTATATTTTCAGTATTGCTTTCTTCTCGTTCTCTATGCATTCTAGTATTTTGCATCAGCGGTCAAACAGCAACAGCAAGCAGAAGTTCTCATTGAGTGGTCACCATTATTACCAGTTCACTTTTGAGTTGTTACAGTCCATTTAGAGTGCAGCAGTATGTAGGAGTAATTCAAATTATCCCTTTCAATGTGAATGAACTTGCATTTCAGAACATGTAATTCCTCCTGCCATCGAATCATTAATTAAACAGTGCCGCCCTCTTATGGAATACTGAGTTACACTACTCTTCACATTTTGCTATAAAGTATACTATTCATTCTTACTTCATTTTCTGTCTGAGATCCAGGATTGTCACGAGTAACAAACTGTCACTCTGACCACTTAGTTTCCTTAATAATCTCTTTTGAAGGACTTTTTCAAAATACCTTTGTCAAAGTGTCGGGGCAACTGATTCTGTACTGTTTTGTAGACAAGCATAGAATCCTTAGAGATGAGGCACAGTTTTCCTTTACAGAAGCCAAGCTGCATTGTACAATCATGTTCTAGGTGGTTTACAACGCTACTGCTTTTGATTAGAGTTTCAACCAGTTTACCTGATGGTGAAGTAAGCAACACTGATCTAAAATATGAACAATGCTTTTTCAAAAAAATCAAGATAGGTACAACATTTTGCTACTCCCTAGTCCTTTGAATGAGTGGCTATTTCAAAGAGATTGTCTATTTATGCATGCAGCTTAGCCTCCTCATTCTTAAATCCAACCTGGAATTCAGAAGAATGATCATTTTACTTGTTAGAAAAAGCAACAGAACTAGAGGGCAATTTGCTCCAGTGCCCCCACTTTTGACCCCTCAAATCTTTAATATCTCATTGATCTCCCCCAAATACTCTTATGCAAGTTCATGCAGCCCTTTCACTTCTCTGCAATCCTCTGCAGTGTCCTTACTCCTTAATTGACTAAACACAATTCTTAGGCTTTCTACTTCTCATGTATCTAAATAAGAATTTTTTGTCTGATTGCTTGTTGTAGTCCCTCAGCTTTCCTCATCAAGTTCTCTGTGAATAGCCACATTAAGCCCTAGTGAATCAGATCAGGGGGGAAAAAATGACACTATCTATTTAATGAGATAAACTCAGAAAATAGCACTGAGTGTAACAGGCAGTTCAAACAATGTAAGAGTTAGTTTTAATAAATGTTCATACTATGAATTCCCAAAATTGTAACCAAATTTACTGTAATTAGAAGAGGGCATTTCTTGTATTAAGCTTTGCTCATTTAAAAACACAACAACAACAATAATAATAATAAAAAATTACAGGGCATGATTATGCAAAATTTGACGATTCTAAATTGTCCAATAGAAAAGGAGTTGAGGCCATCAGTGTGTTACACTCTCCACTTGTAAGATCTTGTAGACACTAGGTGCAATCATGACGGGTAGAGCATGTTACCAGTTTCTTTAGCCATGCAGACCTTCTCACAGTGAGTTTTAGGGCATATGCTTTTGACATTTTTTGTCCTAGTTCTCAGGACTAGCCAGCTGAATTAGAATATAGCTCTATAGTAATTATATTTTGTTTAAGCATCACTACGCTATAACACGATTCATCTTCTACAGTGTTATCTAACTTGTCAAACTTTGAAACATGTGGACCACAAATTTCAAAGTGTGACAGGGTGGGCAGCACTGTAGAAGATTTTGCACACCAGACTAATTTCTATAGCATATCAATGTTTGTAAATCTCTAACCAATCTAACTGGTTCCCCAAATTTCAAAGCTGCATGGTGGCAATTTAGGTTTTAAGAACATTACACTGATGTAGAGATCAGCTGGAGTAATTTTCCATCACAATTTACTTACCCATATTTATCTGCAAGGTCTCGTGCTTGTCTCTCATTGACTTCCCTCTGATCTGATAAGTCAGCCTTGTTACCAAGTAATACTATATCGGGATTCTCACAATATGCATTGGCTTGCAGTTGACCTAAAAAAAACAAACCTAGAGTAAAAAGTATTGAAATGCCACTAAGGGCCAAGATTTTTTGTTTAAAAAAATGAATTCTTGTACCATATGGACTTTTCATAATACATTGGCTCATTAAAGTAATTTTCTACAGGGGAAAATGGAACAGATGTGATTAGGAATTTATTTCCAGTGAACTATTCACTTCCCCTCCATACAACCTAGAAAAAGAGGAGAATCAAATGCAAATATGTGTTCTACATACAGTACTTCAGTCTACAAATAATAGACATCAGTACATTTTGGTTAGGTTTCCTTTAGTACGGACAGACATTTTCCTATTCAAAGAAACCCATTAGGAGATCACAGAAATAAATTCCAAATGCTTTTCACAAGCAGTTATTTAGAAATTTGAGGCCAAATCTTCAGCTGGGATAGAACTATGTAGATCCAATGATTTCAATATTTAAGTAATTTCCTTACGCTTATCTTTTCTTACCTCAAAAATTGGGGGTAAGAAAAGATGAGTAGCTGCAGTATATATTATGTGGAAGAAATTTAGAGGAGCAGTGTGTCAAAGTAACCACTGAAGCAGATAGATTCCAATGCATTAACTTTTCCGTAGCCAAATAGCGGACTGAAGTGGGAGCATGGCTATTGTTTTTTCTATCAATAAAGCTATAGCTTGCTATGAAGGGATTTATTTGTATTCCCATATTGCCGTTCACAGTGTTCTTCTTGTACACACAGGCCAGAATACTCCCAACTATCACGCAGAAGTTAGTTTACTAACAAACCGCAAGTTTGAATTATACAGAACCTGAAATTAAGTCTGGTCACCTTTTGCATGTTGTTTTTTCCTCCACTATAATAGCTTAACCAGTACTGGACAAGAACACACACCCACACCTCCCTATCTTTTAAACACCTTTATTTTAAATCAGGATGATCCATGCTCTCTAGCAATTTTGTTTTAACCTCGCTTTAGGTTATCTCACACGTTGCTTCTGCATCAGATATTTCTGCCTTGCAAAATAAATAAAAAATAAACCCCTCAATTGAAATATGCATAAAATACACATATATTTCTCATTTTGTTTGGCAGGCTGTGTTTAAAATCTGATGAAACACCTAACCAAACCTTAGGCACTGGACTGTATTAAAGACCAATAAATATCCTTTATACAAATAAAAATACAAGTAGAAAAATCAGAACAATGCAGCACAGCCCAAATAGTGATAATACAAAATGTAACAGTCCATAACCAGTAAATAAGATCATAATAAGCACATGTAAAATAAAATCAATCATACCATATAAGTCCCCAAAATTGACCACCACAAACCTCTTCACACAACCTCCAACCCATCCCAGAAAAGGCCAGAGGAATAGATGTGCTTTGCAGAATGCTCTGAAGTTTAACAAGTTTATGTAATTTTCCAGAGCTGGGACTTCAGAGCCCACCTACCCAAGCCATAGGTTTATGACCACCTGAAAAATATTGGACCACTCTTTGAAATTAACATTATGTAAATGAAGACATGCAATATACTGTAACCTAAAAACCACAAGAAGCTGCTAGTTATCGGATACATGCAAGTTGTTCTGTTTTACTTACTCATCCAGTTTCTGACATTTAAGAAGCTCTGTTGACTGGTGAGATCAAACATTAATAAAAAGCCCATGGCATCTCTGAAAAATGCTGTGGTGAGACTTCGAAATCTGAAGGAAGGAACAAATAAGCAGCTCTGTTAACACAGACTGACCTCTAAAATTACTAGGTAATCATTTTTAGTGAATGACTTTCTGGAGCAAAAAAACCAAACAGACAACCATCCATCAAAGGGGAGATACAAAAAAAGCTTTACTGAATCTCTTTTGCAACAGGCAGTTTTTAAAAAATAAAATCCAAACCCAGAGAAGTTGCACAATTTATCAGCCAAACGTTTTCATAATAGTCAAAAGCCTGTGGCCCTCCTTTTGGCTAGATTTATCATAGCTATCAGTAGTTACTTATCAAAGTGGGTGTAATTTACCAGAGGATGCTTAGATGTGTGAGAATGTTACGTTGTCAGTGACACATTGCTAGTTCAAATTCTCTGTCCTTTGGACTAGCCTAAAAATTAACATGTTGCTTTTTAATCACAAGAATACAGATGCATTGAGTGCATCCCTAATCACTGGGACATAAAATTGGTTCAATTGATGAACATAAGAAGAGTATTGTGAGGAAACGTTTACTTGATGGATAACCACCACCTAATATGGCAGAGATGAAAGAAGTATCTGGCCATTTAATCATAGTTTAGAATAAAAACAGTTTACTGGGAAGCTCATCTACAGAGGCCCTGATTTACCTGTAGTTGACAAGCTGAGCTCAATGAAACTTGAGTAATCTCTGAATGCACAAAGCCATGGACCCAGCACCCAAAATATAGCCCCAGTTTGCTGCCACAGGACCACAAGCCAGAGTCTCAAATAAATTAGGAAACTAAACACATTAAGAAACTTTCCTACAGAGCTAGAAAACAGAAAATGGAATTCGGTGCTCTGTCTTAAGCCACCACATAATCTGGCACATCTATCAGTAGCAGATGTGGTAGATAAGATACCCCAAGGCACATGTATCAAAATTAGAACAAACTACTGCTGCAGAAGAGAGCCACACACGCATGAGGTTTCCCAATGACAAGTTAGCTGCAAGAGTGCTACCATAAGATCTCTTTTGTAGAAGTGATGCCTTTGACAACCACATTTAGCCATACTGTATAAAAGAGACAATGGGACAGATTCAAACCAGAAAAATGGGTGTGTCTTAATAGAGGCCAATTTTAATATAGCACCATAGTAAGGGTGTTCGCTATCTACAAAAAGTATGAAGACAAGGTCCCTACCTTGAGGAACTTATAATTTAGACACAACACAGACTATGGACACAGGGATGGGTGCTTTAGCTGTGATATTTAGCATGCATCCAGTTCCTCGTTTGCCAGTCATTTATTTTGTGACCTCTCTCAGGGGAGGTCTAGGGTACAGAGCCTACGAGGTTCAGGAGGGCTTGAAAGAGAAGCATGGAAACATGGTGGTTCAAACCAAAATTAGTCTTTCCAGGTGTGGAAGCCACACAAAGGTGACAAAGGCTCAGACAATGCAGTTGCACTTGTTTTCCTCTATCCATTGAATTTTGCTGTAAGCAATTTTCCTTCAGTGCTTTCAGGTTCCCTTTAGAAGCATGAAGACAGCTTGTACTCATGGTTTCCCCTTCTCCATTTAATGAGTTGTTTTAGGCTGTTTCCCACTCCAGTGCCTCAATATTGTTTCCTGTTACATGACTGATTTCCCTTCCCCTGCCCACTTCCTGTCTCTAGGCACAGCCAATATTTAATCAAGAGTAGGCCAAGTCATATACTGTATGCTAACAAACCACCATGAACTTTACTGCTACTCCAGAGTAGCTGGGGGAAGCTTACAAAAGAAGTGAATACAGTATTTCAGTATGATCACAGCAAAGCAGCAACAGTTTAAAATTATCCTTCAGGAACAAGAGATGGATTTTTGTTTGTTGTCAAAACCAAAATCTGTGACAGAAGATCAGTGTTTTTTCTGACTCACTTGTCTAAATTTTAGAAAAATTAATAGAATTCTGATTAACTGGATATGAGATGCTGAACTCTGTACATTACCTTTCCTGCCCAGCAGTGTCCCAAAGCTGTAGATGGACCTTAAAGGTTTTTCCTGGAGATCCATTTGGTCCTCTGCTATTGTATATCTGACAAACACAGAGTAGAAACAAAGGAGTAGTCTTTTGCTTAATTTATTAATGTATTTCCCATTACTAAAATTTTGCCCTTAGCACATAGTGCTGTACTGAAACAAAAAATTCTTCAAAAACAAATGGAGAATAAGTTGGTTTATTAACTATAGCTTATACTTGCTACAGAGATTCACATTCACTAATATTCCACTTCAAAAGGGCCTCTTACAAAACAATATTTCAAAACCAGAAAACCAATACTGTCTTCTGAAGATGATTGAGTATACTTAATACTGCCATTTAGATCCCGATTCTGCTCATCTCAGTATACAAGTTGTGCTGAAATCACTTCCTAGATTTAATTTCTTTAATATGGCCTGCTGTGCATTAAAGACCTGCTTTTTGCAAAATGCTCCATTCTGGCTGTGGTTAATGCTTCCAAAACACTTCGCAATGCCATGCAAGCACTTTACATACACTAGTGAGTTTAGGGCACTTCCCTTTGAGTTAGGCAAGTATTAACATCCAAGGTTAGAGGACAAGTCAGTTGTAAAATTAGGAATGGAGCCCAGATTTCCTGATTTCCGATCCTATGCTTTATTAGGATTGCTATTGTGCTTCAAGCAAACCAAGAGCATTCTTATCTGAAGGCAGAACTTTTTTTCTACATTGTGCAATAAAAAAATATCCATTTTTGTCAAGGTCTGTGGACATGCACAATAGTTGTGTTCTATTAAAACAGTGGCAATGAATGTTAGTACACATGAAAGGAATCAGGTTGACAGCACGGAAGATTGTTATCTTCCATTTAACATTAAGGAAGAAATACACCACAGTACAAGCTAGCACACACTGTTCTACAAGTGTGTAACTGTAGCCTGAAAGGGTCACCTATAGAGGCATGAAGATAGTTCAATCTACAGCCACATTACTAAAGTGAGTCAAAGAAGTCAATAGTTTGCGCTATAGACACCTTGGGAGGCAGTATTTACAGGGGTTGGCAACCTTCGACACGTGGCCCATCAGCGAAATCCGCCGGCGAGCCACGAGACATTTTGTTTACATTGACCGTCCGCAGGCACGGCCCCTGCAGCTCCCATTGGCCGCGGACCGCGGTTCACCATTCCTGGCCAATGGGAGCTGTAGGAAGCGGCATGGGCCGCAGGGACGTGCTGGCTGCCATTTCCTGCAGCTCCCATTGGCTGGGAACAGTGAACTGCGGCCACTGGGAGCTGCGGGGGACCGTGCTTGCATACGTTCAACGTAAACTAAATGTCTTGTGGCCTGCCGGCGGATCACCCACATGGGCTGCGTGCTGAAGGTTGCCAACCCCAGATCTAGTTGGCTGAGCATTGGGCAGGAGTATCAAGACATGGGTTCTACTTCCAGTTCTACCATTTACCTGGTGTGTGATCTTGGGCAAGATACTATCGCTGTGCTCTTTCCCCTTCCATTCTTTTTCTGTCACCTTATTTCTTTAGGCTGCAAACTAATTTGTGGCAGAGGCGGGCTCTGTAATGTGTTTGTACATCAGCTAGCTAGCACAGTGGGCCCCACTGGAGGCCTTTTGTGCTAATGTAATGTAAATACATAATACCCCACTAGGATACCAGGCAGCCATCTGAGGGCAACAGCTTCTCCCCCACTCTCTTCTAATTTTGACTGGACTCAAGCCAGAAACTAAAGCAGAAAAGGCATTCTCAACACACCTTAAACCTTTCAGGAAGAAGAACTGTATACATTGACGTAAAGCACGTTTTCAACACTATTGGAAACTAGAAGAAGTGAAGACATTGATGACTTTAGAAACTTACCACACGTTTTTCCCGAAAGTCTATTCCTACTGTTGTGATGAATTTTGGGTTGAATTTGTTGTCTGTGTATCTGTAAAGGAATGTTGTCTTCCCAACCCCAGAATCCCCCAGGGCTAGGAGTTTGATCAGATAGTCATAGTCCCCATCAGTCATAGTGCTGATCTTTATGAACCTGCAGAGAGAGGAAGAACTGGTTTTAAAACAGTGATAAACATAAGAACATCCAGACTGAGTCTGACTAATGGTCCAACTACCCCAGTATCTTGTTTCTGACAGTGGCCAAATGCCAGATGCTTCAGAGAGAATGAACAGAACAGGGCAATTTTGAGTGATCCATTCCCTGTTGTCCAGTCCCAGCTTTTAACAATCAGAGAATCAGGGACTCCCAGAACTTGGGGTTGCATTCCTGACCATCTTGGCTAATAGCCACTGATGGACCTATCATCTATGATAGAGGTGGGCAAACTACAGCCCGCGGGACCCTCCTGCCCAGCCCCTGAGCTCCTGCCCTGGGAGGCTAGCCCCCGGCCCCTACCCTGCTGTACCCCCTCCCCCGCAGCCTCAGCTCGCCCCACCGCCGGCGCAATGCTCTGGGCGGATGGCTATGAGCTCCTGGAGCAGCGCAGCTGCAGAGCCTGGCCTGACCCGGTGCTCTGTGCTGCACAGTGGCGTGGATGGCTCCAGCCGGGCAGCACGGCTGCCTGTCCTGGTGCAGCCGCGCTGCCAGCCACCAGTGCTCCAGGCAGTGCAGTAAGGGGGCAGGGAGGGTTGGATAGAGGGCAGGGAAGTTCGGGGTGGTGGTCGGGGCAGGGGTGTGGATAGGGGTTGGGGTGGTCAGAGGGTGGGGAACAAGGGGGTTGAATGGGGCAGAGGTTCCAGGGGTGGTCAGGGACAGGGAGAAGGGGTGGTTGTATGGGGCAGGGGTTCTGGGGGGCGGCAAGTCAGGAATGAGAGAAGGGGTTGGATGGGGGGCAGTCAGGGGCAGGAGTTCCCGGGGCTGTCGGGGGACAGGTAGCAGGGAGGGAACAGTGGGGTTGGATGGGAACAGTGGGGTTGGATGGGACAGGAGTCCGGGGGAGGAGGGGGGCATCAGGGGGCGAGAAGCAGTGAGGGATAGGGGGAGGGGGCCGGGCCATGCCTGGCTGTTTGGGGAGGCACAGCCTCCCCTAACCAGCCCTCCATACAATTTCCGAAACCCGATGTGGCCCTCAGGCCAAAAAGTTTGCCCACCCCTGCTCTGTGAAGTTGTCTAATTCTTTAATGCCAGAAGTATAACTGGGTTCAACAAATGAATTCTTAGTATACTTAATTTTAAAACAACTTTTGTTCATTTGACTGAATTAATTGCTATTGTCTGTACTCAAGATTGTCTGCTAAAATGTTTACATAGGAAGAGAGCAGAGGAAGGAAGCCTTTAGTTTTAGGTTTTAGCCCATGTAACATGAGAACTCAAATCCTAGTTTGAAAGTTTTAGGGCATGGCCAAGGCTAGTCTAATTTGTAAATCTTGCGAGTTGGTGGAGGCTGGGACAAAATTTCAATTATACTTTCAAACACCTCAATTGAGTCAGAATTTAATGCCAAAAGGACCACCAGATCATCTTGTCTAACCTCCTGTATGTCACAGGCCACCACCCCCACACAGCACCCACACACTAAACCCATCAACCAACATTATACCAAAGTATTACAGCCCACAAGAGACTAGACCAGCGGTTCTCAAAGAGCAGGTCGGGAGCCCAAAGTGAGTCATGATTAGGTTTTAATGGGGTCGCTAGGGTTGGCTTAGACTTGCTGGGGCTCACTGCTTCAGCCCTGTGCAGCAAGGCTCAGGTTACAGGCCCCTGCCTCAGGCTGAAGCCCTGGGGCTTTGGCTTTGACCCCCACTCCACCCAGGGGGGTGGGGCTCAGGCTTTGGCCCTACCACCTGGGATGGTGGGGCTCAGGCTTCGGTCCCCCGTGGGGTTGTGTAGTAATTTTTGTTGTCAGAAGGGGGTCGCAGTGCAGTGAAGTCTGGGAACCTCTGGACTAGATTATGATGTGCCACAGACAGAATAGGAGGTACCTTCTGGTACCCACAGGGTAACACCAAAACTCAGGGATACAACCTTCTCATCAACCCATTATTTTACTGTAAATTAAAAGAAAAAGGGTAATGCAGATGTAGTTGCATGTTCTTTAAATTCCTCTAATCCTATAAACAATAATAATCCTGTTAATTGTTCAACGGATATGCCATCTGTACTCAATCTTCACACTGAAGAAGCTCCCACTCGCTAAGGTTTACACTGTTTAAAAATCACCAACACTGTAGGAAAGTCACAGACACAGTCTTCTTCACATCACTTAGAATATAATTGGGTAACAGAGGAAAACGGCATCGTCTTCTCTTGATGATTTGGTATGCAATAGGCCTTCCAGGCTAAAAATCAAAACATTCCTCTAGATTGTTGGATTATTCCTACGAATGGCTTTGTAAACTCCTCTGTATCGTACAAGTTGTGTGGCCTGTTCTACAGATGCTTCATGGGAGGGTGTGTGTGTGGGGGGGGGGGGAGGGGGGTTGGGAGGGTAGAATCAAACTTAGCTTAAGAACCGATTTATCTTCATGTTCCAAAATGGGGGGGGGGGGGGAAGGAAACTGTTTTCCTTTTCCATCTTCAAGATCAAAGGAGACAGTCAACAGGAAAAAAAGAATCTCAGATTCTTGTGATCAGATGACACTATCAGTGCTAGACTCACATACATAGGTAGGAGGTGGTCTATTTTGCTACTCCATGATTTAAGTTAAATTTCAGTAAGCAACTGTCCAAAAGGTCACTACTAAATGCAAGAACACATCTAAAGCCAAGTTTACTCTTTGGCATGGTTATATGGACAGAATGTGTCTGTCATGTAGATTTCAAGTGGTGTATACTAGAGATGCATGAAATTTTTAGGAGGAAGTTTTTTTTAAACTTTAAAAATATAGATTTGGATAAACTGAAGTATTTCTTGGATTTGTGTTGAATTCACCAAATAGTTTTGGCTAATTAAAAAACAAAAAAAGGGTGACATTCAAAAATGTCAAAATATTTCATTTCAAAATGACATTCCATTTTGGAATTTGGCCACTATAAAAGCCAAGAAGCACCCTAAAATGACCAAATCAAAATGCAACACCCAAACTGTTTCACTTCATTCAAAATGAATTTTTTCCTCAAGTTTTTAAACTTGGGGGGGAGGAGGGGGGAGAAAGAGAAAGATTTTGGTTCAAAGCGAATCAAAATGTTTTTAGGATATTTTTTGGTTCGGTCCCTGTGACCAAGTCCCAGGGAGCCTCACTGAGGCTACTCAATTAGGGTGAACTGCAAAGAATGGGGCAGATAATCCCCAAAGCTGGTGAATATTCCAATACTTAGATTTGCCAAGCCAGCACAAAACAGCTTCTATAACACCTTACTGGTTTCCCAGAAGCCAACAACACAGTGCCCTTAAAGAAACCCAACCTTAGGCCTCCACCCAGACACCCAAGTCAAATATGATGAGGATTACTGAAAATCTTATTCATTAACCTGGGAGGTAATGTGTCTGATCCTTTGGGATTGGTAGAACTTTAATATGACGACTATTTCAGATCGTACCCAAACGCATGCTTACAGCCAATTCTTATTAACTAAACTAAAATTTATTAAAAAAGGAGAGAGCATGAAAGTGAGTGTATTGGTTAAAAGATCAATATACATACAGACATGAGTACAGTTCTGAGATCATATTCATAGTAGAGATGGTGAGTTTTGTAGTTGCAAAGAACTCTTTCAGAATTAGTCCATAGGTTTAGTCCAATGTCCATATTCAGGGTGATCCAGTTAGGACTGGAGATCTGTCTTGTGACTTAAGCTTCCCCTGCATGAAGCATCAAGCAGATCTGATATAAAAAGGATCAGGACCCAAAAGGTTTTTATATAGTTCCAGGCCTTCTCTTGACAAGTCAGAGTCCTTAGGTGAACAATAGGCAATCATGGAGATTTTGAAGTAGACCTATTTCCTAAGCATCACTGGTAATTAGCTACAGATTAACATAATACAATTGCCTGTTTTTCCACCATTCGCAGGTGATTTGCTATACATTTCAAAGAGATGAATAGAGTGATATTACTCTGTTTACAGTTCATTTAAATGTTAAAATGTCTTTTTGATCTCTGAATTAACAAAGAATGAGGAGTACTTGTGGCACCTTAGAAACTAACACATTTATTTGGGCATAAGCTTTCGTGGGCTAAAACCACTTTCCACTTCATCAGATGCATGGAATAGAAAATATGCCAGCAATGCCCCTCTGTCCATGTACACGTACATGGACACAAATCAGACGTCAAGAATTAACAAATTCAAAAGACAGTCGGAGAACACTTCAACCTCCCTGGACATGCAATTACAGACCTAAAAGTTGCAATTCAACAACAAAAACTTTAAAAAAAACGGACTCCAACAAGAAACTGCAGAACTGGAATTAATTTGCGAACTGGACACCATTAAATTAGGCTTGAAGAAAGACTGGGAATGGATGGGTCATTACACAAACTAAAAACTATTTCCCCATGCTAACTTTCCCCCCTACTGTTACTCACACCTTCTTGTCAACTGTTTGAAATGGGCCATCCTGATTATCACTACAAAAGTTTTTTTTCCCTCCTGCTGATAATAGCCCACCTTAATTGATTTGTCTCGTTAGAGTTGGTATGGCAACCCCTGTCTTTTCATGTTCTTTGTATATACATCTTCCTACTGTATTTTCCACTCCATGCATCTGATGAAGTGGGTTTTAGTCCACGAAAGCTTATGCCCAAATAGATTTGTTAGTCTCTAAGGTGCCACAAGTACTCCTTGTTCTTTTTGCTGATACAGACTAACACGGCTACCATTCTGAAACCTGAATTAGCAGAATACAGCACAGACAGGGACTGTTTCATATATATTGTTAGAGGTTAACAATGTCTATGTAAACACAAAAATTATCTACCAAAATGTCTAAGGGTTGAATCTGGATCAATTGGCCAGAAAGGATTAAGCAGCTTGCAAGCTATGTGTCACACTTTGTAGAAGATTCGTTGCAATTATAGAACAGTGGTAGCAACAATGATTTGCATGGTCATACTCTAGTCAGATAATGTCACAGTACCCAAACAGAAATAGTTCACTCAGCTTGACTCCCTGCCTTCCCTCTTCTCCCTCTACGTTCCCCCGCCAAAAAGAACAAAAATAATTATTAAACCAACAGTATTAATAAGGTTTTAGTTTAATAGTAGTTGGGAATGGCATGAGGAAGGTCATATGTTCAGGTAGTTACTTGCTTAGGGAGCGTGTACATCCTGATGCCTCCACTAAATTGTTTAAAAAACATATATGGTAAGTTATTCATATATTGAAGGCAAGTAAGAATTTTGCCAAGACTCCAAATAGGTAATGTTAACACAAAACCAACTATCATTTATAATATAAATGCTCAGAATTTAATGTTGTGTTTCTATGTCTAAAGAGAACAATGGACTAGATCTATGGAAGCTGCATCATCATACACCTCTGCTACAAATATTTAAATCATTAAGTTATAGAGGATAGCACAGAGTCATGCAAGAGTGAGAAACATTGAACAAGATCTGCCAGGCCTGTTCAGTTTGCACTGAGCATATGCTCTTAGAACTAAATAGCTGCAATAGTAACACTTCTGAGGGACTTCCTTTGCCCCACACAACAGCTGTCTAATCTTGTTACTTACACAGTAGGGCCTCTGCAGGTTGGCAGAGTTTATTTGGGGAACCCAAATACAGCTTCAGCAGAGAGGAAAGGATGGTTGCGAAGCCTCATTCTTTTGTGACAAGGCATATTTTATTTCACTTCTCTCTGTCAGCCACCCGGATCACTATTTGCTGGGCACACTACCAATCAATAGAAGCATTATTCTCCAAACCAGGACAGGAACTACAGTATGCCAGGAATCATGATCATGAAAGTGGTACAGTAAATCTCCAAAGTGCTATGTGTACTAGCTTTGTACAGCTTTAGTTATAGAATTGGAGGTCAATATCAAAAATATTCATAGGAGCTGACTGATTCTCCTCTTCTTTTCATAGAATTCATGCCCAGAAGGGACCATTATGATTGAGTCCAACTTTCTGTATAACAGGTCATGGAATTTTCCCCCAAAATAATTCCTAGATCATCTCTTTCCCCCAAAACATCCAATCTTGATTTAAGAAATTGCCAGTGATGGAGAATCCACCCTGATCCTCGGTAAATTGTTCCTAAAGTTAATTACTTATCAACCAAAGGGCAGAAACTGCTCTTTTGCTTTCTTTGCAGTAACTTGAGTTGCTGGATCTGGTTGACCAGAACTTGGAGATATGTTAGTTACTTCATCATATTTCTCCCTGCCACTTTTATTTATTCAGTTACTCCCTCTCCTTATGATGATGGCAACCTCAATACCAGGAACTCCCCCCTGTCCCCCCAAGCAATAGGGAAAGATGCAGCACCCGGTGGCACTGGTTCCTGAGCAATTCAGGTGCACACTACAAGGTCTAGCATCTTTCTGTACCGATGAATAACCGCAGCAGGACACTGTGTGTGAAAGCATGAGAGTGGTATGCAAAGATCAAGTGCCATTTATTAGTAGCCATGGCTCTTACTGGTTTGGGAAAAGAGATGATCACAGTTCTTAACAGTAGTTCTGACCAACAGAGGTCCCAACTAGCCCTCTGTTGTGGTTAATTTGCAGGATGCAAGCCCAGAGAGTCCTGCAACCAGACAGTGAACTCTTAATTGGTTAATACTACGCTAGCGTATGTGCCTGACAGCTAAGAAACTGCATTTTTGCAAGATGGTGAAAATGTTCACCATCTGTTCTTGCAAAGAAGCACTTATGAAATTTAGACATTGGCTATTGTCCCAAATCTGACAAATTAAAAAAAAAAAAAAAATCTTCAGATTAGCATCAACTTCAAATTTAAGGCACCATAGTTTAGCAGTGAAAACAGGGGTGAATTGAGATTCAGTAGACCTGGATTTCATACCAAGTTTTGCTGAGGACTGGTTGCATTATCTTGGGTATTTAAAGCAACATGGAAACTATTCGTAACAATGTTCCTCAGCTCAAAGGTCATGACCCCCAGGAGTCCCAAAAGGCAAATGGGAAGGAGTGGGGGTCACGAGGCATTGAAAATTCTATTGCAATTTAAAGCAAAGAAAATCTTGTTCCCCATTCCCTGTGGTACGCTCCATCAACCTCTCAAACACACACGAATTATATGGGCCTATTGTTATCAGATATGTTTTATTCTTACTTTTATAGTAAATACAATGTGGTTTTTTATTTATTTATTTTTACTTTGAATCAGGTTGGCAATCCCTTAAGAGGCTGATAAATAAAATAGGGGTAACAATACGTACCTACTTTTGTAAAATGCTTTGAGATCATGAGATGAAAGACTATGTACGTGCAAGCCATTTTACACAGCCTCTCAGTCTTAGTACTCTTCATAAGTAAAAGCTTTTGCTTCCTTATGAATAGAGTCTAGTGAATCCTTAGTGTAGAAGAGGTTCTATTCTATTCAAACTCTTGAATTGTGTGCATCACCATGTCATCTGAGCTGGATTCCCTGGGTCAAATTCTGTGCTCAGATACTCCTATTTGCACCAGTGTAATTCCAGTAGTTTCAATGAGAACAGAATCTATCCCCCTTGGCACATGAATAAGGAAGTGCCAGCTTGCTTTAACTAACAAATTTTGACCAACCTGAAATTCAATTTGTTTTCATTTGTTATCTGTATGGCTGTGAGAGCCTCCCGAATACAATACAGTTTCACCTACATACGTGCTCTTTGACAAACATGAAGCAGCCCAGCGACTGCAAGAGGCTATTTGGCATCTTCCGACTTGGGAAAGATCAAAAGAATTTTTAAAAGTCTAGCAGCAGCAGTTTTTGTGACAGTCTATTCACAGACAGCTTGGTGTCTCCTTTGTTCTGTATACTGCAGAGAGAGGACAGAAAATTCACTGGATCATTCTAGTTCTTGCCAGAGTACAACAAGCCAATTGCATGACGAGTTTTTCCTCATCCAGCATGCATGTCAAAATATGGAGCAGAATTACATGGCCTGAAGTACTGTTCTGTACAACCATAATCTCATGTGACCTATTAGATAAAGCAAAGAAAGAAAGGCATCTTGGGAGTGGCCATTATTCATTCACAATCTCAAGTAGAGGTTGTGTACTCTACACCTACTGTATACAAATTTTTGTGTACTACACCTACTGTGGTGCTCTGTCCTCCACTATTCTGAGCCACTTATTAGAGGCTCATAAGGTCCTCTTTGGCCTTGGCTAACAGAGCTGAATCTTCGATCGGGCAGAATGGAGCATTGAAAACTATCTATCATAATCTATAGACTCAGCATTAGTCCCGAGCTTCATGTTGCTTGAAAGCAATGTTTTAAATTTCTCTATCAAATAAAAAGGTTTCAGTGTACAAAGTGAATGGTCAAATGTACAGGGATGGAACTACAACTTACTACTCAGAGTCTGATCATCAGAATGCATTGGATCTACAGGTGTTGGACAAAAGATACTACCAGATTAGCAAACTGGGTGTGAAAACTAAGTTTATGGGTCTACTGACATGAGTGCATGTGGGAGACCACTACCAATGGCATCAGGTCATCTCCACTCAAAGTCTACTGGTAAGCACACTAGAGGCTGTGTTGATTGAGGGCACAGGTGCTATAAAAGCATGAGAAAAAATAAAAATAAAACACACACACCTTAATAGCTCTAGTCCTAACAATAAGAAAACTGAGCAGCCACCATCAACCGTCACATGAGGGAAAAGGATTGGCTATTAACTCTGCACTCAGCCAATCTACTATGAACCTCTGTAGACAAAGAGGCAACATGATCATTTGTCCAATATATTACTTATTTGTTTTTTCACATTTTAAAACAGGGACCACTGGGCTAAATTCATTTCTGCTACAGGTAGAAATTTCCTCCTGAAGTTAACATATCTTAAATCAGGCAGCTTGATTAGCTGTTTGATGGGAAGTTTTACACCTTCTTCTGAAGCATGATTATCCAGTCTCCAATGACTCACAGACTAGATTGCCCTACTTCTATCATGTGTCCAAAGGCTATTTTAACACACTGTCAACACTTGTATTGCTTGTCGTACTAATTAAAATCTTGTGGCATTGAAGTTTTCTATATCCTAGACCAATGGCTGTCCTTGCATTCCTTGATTAGAATTATTCAAGATTTGTCCTGAATAACTGTGTTTTTTAAAGGTTGCTTTAAATCTGTCAACTCAGTCCCTACACCAACTTTAAAGTACTTAAATGTATTCGATTGAGCACACCGTATTTTACAAATCCACTTTGGTTTGCCTCTACAATTGCACTACTACAGTGCATTTATGTTGAGTGCACTCAGAACAAGGAATGTTTTACTTTGGTTTATGTGCATGGTTTGTGTTTTGATATTACACAGTATAAACAATCTAATGGATTGTCTCTTATGAGAAAGGTCTTCTCTAAGAGTTGCCAGCCAATAATTGTATAACCAACAGTAGTGCTAGATGACACCGAAGGTCACACACATTCACACACACCTGGATGTTTTTTCTTCTGAACTAAAAACAACAGCTTAAAAAAAAAAAAAAACCACCACCTCACTTTTTCTGAACAGTATTTAGAGAGAAGTGAAGTGATTAATAGTAGGTCTCCACTGGTCATTCATGAGTAACTTGGAAGAGGCATGGCCTTATGTCTGAATCGTGATTCCTGAGTCATGTCTCCCTGATCTGTGATAAATGAGTGCGGTACACATGGGATAGTACAACTCTATGTGTCTATTGCAGAGACCAGTACAAGAAACCACAGCATTTCAACTCATTGAGCTCATTCCAGTACTGCCTGTAGCAAGGTTATAGTATTAGAACTGCAGCATTTAAAACCCATGGCTATGAGAGCCACGTCACTAACGCACCCATATTTCCACTTATTCCCTAGCACATTCCCTCCTCAACCCCCTTTCCGCTCTCATTCACACAAGAAAAGGTCAACAAGATCCACTGTAACTTCCTCCGGCTCCTTCCTGGTCACTGACAGGGTTCTTAGGTGCCCTGTTCCACTAGTGCGGCATTTCTCAGACCATTCTCTCTGGTTTTCCTAACACCTCTCTAATTGCTCCTTCAACATCTCCTACCCTCCTCCATTCAGTGAGACCTTGCCTGCCCCTCCTCCCCCCAAACTCTCCCCCCCCCACACACACCCCCTTACATCCTGTCTAGCGATCTCATTTGCTCACACAGCTTCCAACTAGCACCTATATACAGATGACTCAACTCCACTTTTTACTCCTCACCATGCAATCTCGCCTTCTAGCCAATTCCGTCTCTCAGCCTGTCACCCTGACATCTCCTCCCAGATGGCATACTGTCAATTAAAAAATTTAACATGCCTCAAACTGACCCCTTTACCTTTCCTCCAAACCCCTCCTGTCAATCAGGCCAATAACCAGGGAGGGGTGCATATGTCATTTTTGACACTTCTTTTATTCTCCCCCCCCCCCCCCCCCCACTCTGGGGGAGTAGGGTAAAGGGGGGGGGGGGGGGGGGGGAAGGGGAGGGAGGGAGAGAGAGGGGAAAGAGAGAGGGAATAGATTTTTTTTTTTTTTTTGTACAGACAGCCAAGGCTCTCATCCAGCCCATCATTCTCTCCAGTCTTGATTACTGATTTTTCTCTAATATTCTCTAACTGTAGTATGGCAGATAATTGAAAGTCTGCCATTTGTCAGCAGATATTCCAGAGTATCTGCGTTGGATCATGATTACTTACGGTGCGTAGATGATACTGCTTCAAATAAGTCAACTGAATATCTTGGAGGCTGGGCTATAAAAATTGCAAGTGGAGGGTATCTGCTCCTTTTATGCACAGATGTGTAGATCCATCATTGTAGTTGAAGCAGAGTGCCTTTTCGTATATCTGTTTCAATGCATGGTTAACCTGCCTTGTTGTACTTTGCCACATTGAAGAAATTGGTGTCTTGATTAATTTGTGTATGCTAGTCTATTAAAGTGCTTTCTGATCCCAATTCTCTACAGAAAATTTGAAACAAAGATCAATCAAACCACATAATTTAGGTGAAAAGGGTCAGTCTGTTTTAATTATCCAGCCTATTTCAAGATTTAAAAAGTCAGCTTGTGGTCAAAGACTACATGTAGTTTGGGGAATGTAGCCAAAATGTTACGAGAATTTGCCAATATTTGAAATTTTACTTTTTCAGTTTGAGATCAGACAATATGAAAGCTGTGGCACTAATTTTTAATGTAAGTGTCCCTTCCCAGCCAGCTTCATTCCTCTAGTCCTACATGCTTAGGGCCCTACTAAATTCATGGTCCATTTTGGTAAATTTTACGGTCATAGGATTTAAAAATAGCAAATGTCATGACTTCAACTATTTAAATCTGAAGTTTCATGGTGTTGTAATTGGAGGGGTCCTGACCCAAAAAGGAGGTAGGTAGGTAGGTAGGTGTGTGTGTTTTGCAAGGTTATTGTAGGGGGGTTGCGGTACTGCTACTCTTACTTCTGCACTGCTGCTGGCAGCGGCTCTGCCTTCAGAGTTGGGCTTCCGGCCAGCAGCCACTGCTCTCCCACTGCCCAGCTCTGAAGGCAGCGCTGCCACCAGCAGCAGCACAGAAGTAAGAGTAGCAGTACCACAACCCCCCCTACAATAGGGTAACATGGTATGGTATGCCATCCAGCTCTGAAGTCAGCACAAAAGTCAGGGTGGCAATACCGTGACCCCTTAAAATAACCTCGTGATCCCCCCTGCAACTCCTTTTTGGGTCAGGACTCCCAATTTGAAAAATACTGGTCTCCCCCCATGAAATCTGTATAGTATAGGGTAAAAGCAAACAAAACCCAAAAGATTTCACGATCCACGACACGTTTTTCATGGCCATGAATTTGGTAGGGCCCTATACATGCTCCTCATTACCTTTTCCACCGTCCTCTCCTTTTCACATCCCTTCCATGACCTAGCCTGTATAAAGCAGCAATTTCCCCCTTCCCCCAAATCCTAGAAGTAACATTATCGCTACCAACCATCACTCTTCTTGCATGTTGCATCCTTTCCTCCCACCCTTTTTCAGTCTTATCTACTCAGATTAAGCTATTCAGCTAAGGAATGGTCTTACATGCATTTGTGTAGCAACTAGCCTCAGTCCTGCTGGGCACCCTAGGTTCTACTGTCATGAAAATACAACATGCAGTTTCAGGGCACTGAATCTGAAACACTTCCTAGAATAAAACTGCACTGTTTAAACAACATAACCTGGTACCGTGCGGAGCTGAAAAAACGTAACAGGGCAAGTACTACCAACTGTCAGCAAGCTTATTAATGGCTGTAGTGTTCCTTGAAGTAACCCTATTCTTTGCCTTTGCCATAATTAAGGTTAAGATTTTGTCACAGGTATTTTTAGTAAAAATGTCAGGGACGGTCACAGGCAATAAACAAAAATTCATGGAAGCCCACGACCTGTCCCTGACTTTTATTAAAAATACCCCGGGGTGGGATGCGTGGGGCGCAGTGGACACTAATAGTTGTGGGTTCACTGCTGCCCCCTGCTCCAGCCCTGCCACTCTGATGGGGCCTGAAGCCAAAGTAGTCATGAAATCTGTGACCTCCATGACAAAAATCATATCTTTAGCTACAACCATAAGGCTCCTCTCTCTGTAGTGAGAGAAAGAAGCATTCAACCAACTATATTTTCTTGATGAACCAGACTGTTCCCTAGTGGACTGCACAGGATTAAGGCAGGTGCCACATATTGCTGCTTTTCTATGCAAGGAGGGAATGAGGTGCAGGGAGGAACACATACCAATTTGTTTTCTTCTTCCAATTAAGACCGTACATATATATTGATTATTCCTACCCTCATCACAGAAGCTGCCAAGAACCGAATAGTAAACAACACCTGGTAGTTCATCAGAGACTTTGAAAACAAATTTCTATGTAAGAAATAAATGTACTTATCAGATTTTCTGTTGGTTGCTTTTCCCCTGTTAACGGGGATGTGTGTGAAGACAAGATCTCTTAATATTCAACCCCTGCAGTAATTATTTGTGATGTCACTAAGCAGAGCGTATTCCTAGAGCAGGAGGAAAAAATGAGCTCTTAAAAAACAAGAGATCTTGTGTTTGTCATTAGTGGGAGATCAGGGAAGAGCTGCACGAACAATAATCTATTGCATAAAACACGACTGGCTCTTAAGAGAGCAGGATAAATTCCCATAGACATATGGGTACAGGGCACTAAGTGTGCTAGTGGGACACTATCCCTTGTGAGGGAGTGACATTGGCAACACTGCTGGGGTTCTACCAAGGATGGCAGCCTTAAGCTCCAGAAAAGGCACCATGGGAAACAATGCATGAAAGACTGCCCTGGAGATACACATGTCTCTAAGGTTTTCCTATAGTAACCATCACTTCAGTATCCAAGGTTAGCATCTCCTGGTCATACTAGGCCGGCCTACTTTGGGAACTACACTGGTTAGCTCTACGCTCTGCTGGAGTGGGGCTTGTGGAAATTTGCACTGCTGTGCCCCCATTCCCAGTGGACTTTCTTCTGCTTGGGCCCAGAGCCTGGCCTCCCCTAAAACCACCAGGCCTTCACCACTGCCTCCTCTTTTTTATAGTCTCTGTAACTTGTACGATATCCACAGCTGAAATATATTTAATGCACAAAGAAAATAACAGTGAAAATACAAGTGTTCTAGGTGCCCTGACCTCCTACAAACTCCTACAAACGCACAATGCAGGCAGCAGCATTAAGGAAAGTCAAACCAACAAATTAGATCAACTCAATCATCCTGCGAGAGTCAGCCACATACATACCCTCAACCTTTCATTTATTTGCTCAGGCTCTTGGCGTTTTTAGGAGGGTTCCCATTTAAAAAGAGATCTCCAAAATTTTACCCTCCCCTCTTGCCTTCAGTCATCAGCTTTACCAGGAAATGCATCTTTCAGAGATGAAATGTGTAGTTGCACTACATGTATGTCTGCAAATCCCAGCCAACAGTAATTTTGGAAGTGACTAGTAGCTCCATCTAGCGACTGAAATAAACAGGACCTGGGAGAGGATGGATTTAGAAGGCTTAGAGACTGCTTATGCAAACATCCTCCCTAGAGCAAGTCTCTAAGAGGAATTGTCTTGGATTCCCCTTGCCAAGCAAACTAATAGAAAAAGTATTAGTGAGAATCCTCCTCTACTCCTCCTATTCAGAAGCAGGAGAATTAGCACCTTAAAAAGAAAAAAAAATCATGGAAGGCTATTGCAAGAGTTGATAATTGTATTTGCTTCTGAAATTACATCAAATTATTTCTTCTTCCCCACCACAAGCTAATTTAAAACTCCTGCAAAATACAGAGAATTGGTAAATTCCATATAGCATATGCACAATAGTTATTCTTTATGCTCCACTCAATGTGACAACAAGCAACTTTCCAGATAGATTTCAGTTTTCAGGCACACCTTGGCAAAGGGATTTCCCTACCTTTCTATCACCGAAGTAAGTCCCTTACCACAAACCAGATCCTAGCAAATGAGTGTAACCAACTGCTACTAGGATTGTTCCATAATAGAACTTTGATCATCATTCAAAAAGCCTTCAAAGCGCCCAGTGTCTAGGACTGGGTCTCAAGATGGAGTTTTGAGTAGCATATGTAAGAACCCGGACTTTAGATATAGCCCAAAAGTCATTCTTAGTTCAGAATGGAAGTGCTTTTAAAAACAAACAAAAAAAAAACCCCACCGAACTCCCCCCTCCCCCCCAGAGTTTTCTCTTCCTTATTTGAGACATGTTTCCCCAAGGAAAGATAAAGGGTGAGGTCACGGGTGCAAAATAGGATGAGGGTGCAGGAGCCAAATTTTAAGGGTTTGAGTTACCCATGGATGGCCTCAGGGCTGCTTCCTGAAAAGGGGAATAACTAGATCGATCGCTCACCTTTCTGTTCTAACCTCAAGATAAAACCTTTTCCACCAATCATACCAAGTTCACACTACTTCATCTGGAATCATGTGGCCAAAAAGGAAATCATCAAACCCCACAAAATAAAATTGAGAACCTTTGCAATGAGCCAACACCGCCATCTCTTCTGAAGGAATACTCAACCTGCTGGAATTGAAACAGCATCAAATTAGTGTGGGATCACAATCAGGGCCCCTTCTCCCACAATAGGAAGAAAACCAACCCCCCCCCCCCACCACACACACTATCCTGGAGCCCTTTCAATTCAACTATGTCATACTATGTCATTCCGGTGCCTGTCAATCTGAAAGTGAAATGGATCTCGTCATTTTCCAAGCTCAGAGAAGACAAAAATAAGTCCCAGAGTACCAAGCAGTAAGTTTGGTTCACTGGGCAGTACTGGGGACCTTGGAGGGCACAAATTCAATACACGTATGCACCACTGAAATCAATAGGCTTCTGCATGTGAAAAGCTTTTTACGATCAGAAACAGACTTCTCACTCCTTCTGGGATAATAAGCCAAGGTGTTATTTGTAGCACACAGATGTATATACAGTCAATTGAAAGTGTCCCTTTAACACAACATACCATCAACATTTAGAAGTTTGAATGCACTTCCTTTGACAGCTCACCAACAACAAAAAGGAAGACACTCTAAAGTACACCCTGTATTCATTTCTTTCAACAACACGTATCAATATTTACAAGGGCCAGTTTATTAATTTAGTATGCATACTATAATACAGACTTGCAAAGAAGCCAGCAGATCTTAAGATTCAAATCCTGCTCACATTACTCATTCAAGTAGCCCCACAATGAGTCTATTCATGCAAGTAAGACCAGCAGGATTTGGGTCTAAATTCAGACATTAGCAAACATAACTACAAACACCACTTTTTAAATGTGGTGGTTAAACAGAAAGAAAAATGCAACAATTACCCATTCAAATTCACTTTTATTCTAAGGGTCATTCATAAAAACGCACTATAAAACATGTTCTGAGTCACCCAAGGACATCAGTATTTCCTAATGCAGCTTCTTGGTCTCTTGCTTTTAAATGGTCTTCTTTACAACCTCAGACCATACTTAAATAGGCCTGAAGCAACACTGAATTCCTTCCCCAATTCCCTAAACAAAAGTTCCATGTAGCACTGGTTCCCTCACCATATGTGCACATAATAAAGTCACATTTGCACCTCTCTCATGCAAAGAGAGTCTGATTGTCTAATGCAATACAGTAATAATTTTTCAGTACCAAACAATATGAAAAATAATTGAAATAAAGAAAATAGTTGATTGTTTCTTAAAGTTATCATCATTTAGAAATACACTTGGCATTTTTTGTTCCATACTGGGATTAGATATACCACAAGGGACCATATAAATTCTTCTCCGTTTCAAAAACCTGTTCAGTAAGTAGATGATTCAGATCCATGGTTGACTAGTCTAGGGTATGCCTGCCTCTAATATGCAATCCATTCTGTCATATTTGAGTGATTGAATAGCGTAACTGTGATTACTGACAATAAAAATAGTATAGAAATACCTACCAAGATTATAAAAATATAGAAATGCTAGGATTTTGACAATATCAGAAGAAAACTGCTAATGAAAAGTGATAAATATTTCCAGTTTTTCCACCCACATTGCAGAAGGAAGAAAGAAACAGGTATAGAGATTTAAGCAGATTTTTATCAATATCATCCAGAGGAAAAGAAAAAGGATGGAGGGGACTCAGGGTTATTGTACAGAATCATATTTACCTAAATCTAATCCATGGGCAGTCATATATCATCTGAGACGAAATGCTGTGCAAGGACTAAACTTCATGGGGTAATCAGACCTAGTGTAGGTGTGATCAGGATACCTACTATAAGTGTGATGTCACCTCTCCTTTATTCTTTAGGGGCTGAATCCAACTCATTGGGAAGTTAATGGGAACCGTTCAAAATACCACTTTAGCTGCTTTTTGCTGACTTGCAACTTGGTTGCTGATCAAAACCTCTAAATCCCTTGCTATCAAAGTGAAAACTATCCTTAATTTTGGTATTTATCTGCCAGAGTGCTAGGAAAAAAATAATAATTCTGTGAAATCTTATGAGCTAGTGCAGTTATCTGAAAGACAGGAACTGGGTTAGACTTCCCTTATAACTGCATAAGCATGATATCATTATCCCATATTTCATCTGTTTGACCATAGCTAAGTAAGATTTTAAATCTGAAATCATAAGATATCTATAGGACTTCTTTGTAAAGACAAAGTCCTGTCATTAAGACTGAGTACACTGGCTATGCCATATTTTAAATAAATGCGGACAATTAAAACCAACCAACCAACCGAAATACGGTGATTCAAAACTTTGAAGCATAGGTGAAGAATCCAAACCTGAACATTATACAAGAGACCCAAATATTTGCCAGCTTCTCATGTTTTTTTAATCTTCCTACCTCTTCCTTTAAAATTAGTGCCTGGGTGTAACCAAGGGTTACAGACAGATAAAAGGAATACACTCTAAACCCTAGAATTTGTAATTGAAATGAAGCACTTGTTTGGGGCCAAATTCTCAGCTGGTGTAAGTAGAAGGAGCTATGCTGATTTTACACCAACCTAGGATACAGCTCACAGAGTACACCCAGATCAATTTCATTATCCTAAATCCCTTTTTAGGGTCTGTTTTTTGTTTTTTTTAAACTACTTAAATAATGTTTTGGAAGCAGCTATAGTAAAGAGGTGGGAATACAGAGCCTAAATTGGGCCTAGTGATCCACCTAGCTAGGGACTCACCTGCCCACCGTGAGACTTGAGAGGCACGGTTATTATGATTTCTATTCAGTAGTGCCTAGTGGCTCCAGGATCACCTGATTGTCTCGTATAGTTTCAGTGTCCTGGCTAGTCCCATCAACAGCAGTTTCCTCCCCATCTCCTCCAGTTTCAACTTTCTGGCCTCCTTCTCCCCACCCCCTCCTGTTCCTTGCCTGCCCAACCACCTCTCCCAATATTACATCTCTACTGTCCCAGATCCTGCTGCGTCCGTGTTGGGCCCAAGTGACCCACCTCTGTCGGCCACAATTCCATTGTGTTACCACACACTGTATTACGTGTACAAATGGACATTACAGTACAATGGATTGTACTGTAGCCTCACTACATGCATATCAGCAGCATCAGATCCAGTGAAGGCAGCTAGGGCTTGAAGCGTCTAATAGCAGACAAAGAGGCTGGCAAGGTAGGGGTCAGGGAAAGCGGGGAATGGGAGGAAGTGAGCTTGGTTGTATGCTAGAAGAGTGGAAGAACTGGTGACTTGAGGAGTCAATCTCATCCCTTCCTCCCATCCCTGCTCACCCCAGTTGTTAATGCCGGATCACGTGTGCATTCTATACTGGGGTGGAGCTACGCAGGGAGCTAGAGGTTTCCTGGTTTGGTATTAAAAAAAAAAAAAAAAAAAAAAAAAAAATCTAGTCACCCTTTACCACCACTCCTGGGGCTGTGCAGTTTTCTGAGGCTCCATTATTTCTAATGACACCGCATAAGCTGTTAGATTCATCTGCTGCGTCTAGCAAACCGCTACCAAGAGTTCCTACCAAGAAGCAGGAAAATGCTGGGCCAGATTCTGATGCCCCATTGAATGGGTCTGTTCAAGGTCAATTGAGGGTAACTGTCTGAGTAAGGTATTGAGCAAGGTGAGTAAGGGGTATCAGAATCTGTCCCTTAGTAATCAAAGAAAGGAAGGACAGAAAAAGCACACACAGCAATAAAATGGAAGATTAGTGTGCCTGGTATTTTCAGAAACTGCTGGTGGGACTCTTGAAAGAGATTAGTTTTCCTTTATTTGTATTACATTTTAATTTTTAAAGGATATTTGAGTACTTTTTTGAAATGTGGATCTTAGTTAAACACATCTTAGGTATCATTTCCTATATTGCTCCAGTGCGGTTCTCCTCTGGTTCTCTGTGGACAAACTTTGATAATTTTCTATGTGACATGTTTCTGTAGCTGAGTGTTCAAAGTCCTCAAACTTTCTGCCTACACTGTAAATGAAAGAAAAGGGCAAATCTCGCAGATTATCAACTGTCTGTTGGATCAGGGGAATAAGAAAGAGAAGGCACCTGAAGCTAAATTGTACCTTCAGATAAACCCAATGGAAGATGACTGTGTAACAGGAATTGTTTATGAGTATCTGAGCACAGAATTTGGCCTCTGGTGACAAAGCTGCCTTGACATTTGCCAAATGGAATGTTGTGCTTAGGACTACAAGCCTGGCCCCACTAACCACAGCACCTTCTTTGACAGAGGTGAAACTAAATTATCCTCTTGCTCCCACAGCGTTACCCTTAGAGCTGGCTGGATCTCGGTTTAGTTGGAAAATGCCAGTTCGCCAAACCTGAAATTTCTTGTGAAAGCAAGATGGATCCAACGAACTTTTACGGAATCACAGGCCGGTTTCACTTCTTGCTAATTGCAGCAGTGACACTGACAAGAATGTCAATTTCGCGCCGCAGCTGGGAGCAAATTTTGTTTCAGAAACACCATGTGTCAATGTTTCCAAAACAAAGGGTGTTTGTTTGTTTTGGTTTGGGGGGGGGGGGGATTTCAGGTTTGGGGGAAAATGTCTAAATAACAAACGCTCCGATGATCTGGAAATCCCACATTTCAGACATCTCTGGTTACTGACTACAATGTGCTTAACCAAAGGAAATGAGGAAACATTTTGACCTCTGTTACATATCTAGGGCTAAATACTGTATTCTATACACCAGAATCTAGATTCTTTATATGAGAATTCTAAATCCAGAATCATTCCACATTAGCCTTTAGACTGAGAATAGATTACCTGCAATGTCATACCACATTGCGCTGTCCAGCCAGTGGCCAGAAGAAAAGATACATGACCAAAAATTTACTCTTGCACATATACAGTATTTGTGCACAGTTCCCAATGGCTTCAAGAGGAGTTGCTCCTATCTATATGAGGGTAGAATTTGGCCCATGATATTTTTATTGGCAGATAAAAATATGTTCTTACTTTTAGAAGAAGGAAGTGAGGAACAGAACAGTCTCTGCTCACAGGATAGAGATGAAGCAGGAAAGAAAGACCCTAACTGGAAACAGGAATCTGACATATCAAGGCCCTTCTGTGTGCCTAGGGAGGAAAAACAGAAATGGGAGCATCAGAGCTCCAAAAAGATTGAGTAGCAGCATTAAAATGACTGGTTGGGTAGGAAATATTCCTTGATTTAGGGAAAGAGACTTGAGTAGGGAGGCAGAACTGATTGGGGAGAGATTTAATTGGAATAGAAATAGACAGAATTGACTGGGATTGAATGGGTTTATTTGTCGAGCACAATAGTGAATGGGGGAGTGAAGATCCAGTAATGGAAATTAAACATCCACTGATGTGCAGAGTTGGTGTGGCTTTGGGGGTGCCATTTTTCATCCACTTAGTAGGCTTGGATGAGAAGGTGTTGGTAAAAATTTTCCAGCCCCGTCTACCTTAATTACTGCCTAGTCCGACAAAATGGGTGGGAGAAATCGAAATGCATATTGTCATTTGGTTTTGGGAATATTAAGGATAACTAAAAATAATTCCTAAACACTTCTTTAAAATTTGAACAACTACACTGCTGAATCATATTTCTTAGACCTGGTTCTAATCTCACTGATACTGGTTTTACACTGGTGTAATTCCATTGACTTTAAGGGAGTTACTCCTAATTGACACTCCTGTGAGTAAGATCAGGCCCCATTATGCATTTGCAGCAATTTATTTCCAGGCACTGTGGTAGGCTCCAGACCGGGGTGGGCAAACTACAGCCCGTGGGCCAGATCCGTCCCACGAGCTGTTTTAAGTGGGCCCACGAGTTGCACCATACGGCTTGGCCCTGCTTTAGCCGGGGTGCTGGGTCAGGGGCCACACCATGTGGCTCCTGGAAGCTGCGGCATGGCCCTGCTCCAGCTCCTACGCACTCCAGTGGGAGCTGCAGGGGTGGTGCCTGCGGATGGGGCAGCGTGTAGAGCCGCCTGGCCGCGCCTCTGTGTAGGAGCCGGAGAAGGTACATGTCACTGCTTTGGGAGCCGCTTGAGGTAAGAGCGGCTCGGAGCCTGCACCCCCTGACCCTCGCTGGTCACCTGCCTGGGACCTTCTGAGTAATTTCCATCCATGTCAAGGCCTCTTTATGCTACCAGAAAGGCATAAAAGGGCCTTAGTGTAACTGAAAATCAGGTCCTTCGTCTCAGGCTGTAAGTTCTGTGGGATAAAATAAACATTCTTTAATGTTTGGAATGCACCTAGCACATTGTAAGTGCTACCAGAAACAAATAAGAATATTAATAACTAAGATAAATCATGATAATAGCTGATCCCTCTCCCTACAATATGTTCAGGCAGTTCACATTTCCCGTATTGTTCTGTTTAAATAAAAAATGTACAATAGCGATCAAAATTGTTTGGCTTGTCAAATCTTCTATTTAGTGTGACTCTTAAAGGACTGCACATAATAAAGAAAGGTTTCTAACTGGTAGTGGCATTTTAGTCAGGAGTGAATTCTAAAGCATTGAGGTCTTTTATGCCTTTAAAATCATCACTTTTGAAATAGTCAATTATTTCTCCATTCTACGGGAGGCCCACATGAATATTCAAGCAATTTGATTATTCAGTGAAAAGTTCTTGGAGTTAAAACATATTCCGTTCTGCAGACACAAATCACTACACTAGAATGCTTAACACTTTACAGTGCTGAGGGGGGGGGGAAAAAAAAAAAAAAAAAAAAACCCCCAAAAAAGAAGAAAAAAAAAAAAAAAAAAAAAAAAAGCTCTCTCAGTGAGCGGCATAGAGGCAATGAAGAGTAAAATATTTCAGCATATCCTAGAACTGCCCCCTAACATGTTCACCATCTTTCCCCAGTGCAAAAAAGCATGGACTCCACACACCAACAACTGCAATCTAAACTCTAATGTCTCCCATCCACAGCTTCACCTACCTGCTGCTAGCCAGATCCTGTGCCTTGTTTTCACTTATGACAGTTTTACACCAGTGGAGCTACCTTGACTTCAATGGCGCTACTGCAGATATATACAGGTCTCAGTGACAGGAGAACCAGGCCCTTAAAGTTTGAATCCAGCGGGTCCCTCTCTAACCTCCAGAAACATCCATTTCTGGTCTCACCCGGCTAATTGCCCAGCCCAAGGGTGGAGATGCAGGTTCCTTGGGGCAGGTAGATTTGAGATCAGTGAGAGACTGTGGCTGCAGGGAGGTGAAGTGAGTCAGGACCAGCTTCAGGGAAGATTAGCAATTTGCTCCACCTCCCTACTGCCAAACCCTTCCTGATACCAGAACCCTTCTGACAGCCATCAACTGGCTGTGTTAGATCACAGAATCATAAAATATCAGGGTTGGAAGGGACCTCAGGAGGTCATGTAGTCCAAACCCCTGCTCAGAGCAGGACCAATCCCTAGACAGATTTTTGCCCCAGATCCCTAAATAGCCCCCTCAAGCATTGAACTCACAAGCCTGGGTTTAGCAGGCCAATGCTCAAACCACTGAGCTATCCCTCCCCTAAATAGGTATCTGGGAACTAAACAATTCCTTAAGGTTTAAATGAAAGCCAACATCTTAGATACTCTTTTGGTACAGAAAATGTAGTTTATGTGAACTCTACAAGATTAACAAGCATATAGTCCATTATCTATTGATCCACCAAGGAATCATTTATTGCATTCTGAATTTGCTGTGGTTTAACCCACAGAAGCAATTCTATCTCTTCATTCTTTCAGGTCAGCAATTAAATCTGTCATTTAATAAAACAACATTAGCTAAAATAAAGACACTTTGCAGA
Source organism: Terrapene triunguis (assembly GCF_002925995.2). Taxonomy (NCBI): domain Eukaryota; kingdom Metazoa; phylum Chordata; order Testudines; family Emydidae; genus Terrapene; species Terrapene triunguis. The sequence goes on along the minus strand of NW_020664420.1, from coordinate 12,594,300 downwards.
TTATTTGTATTACAATACAGGATACTAAGCTGTATACAAAAGGATAGGGGTAAATGGGAAGAAAATCAGACTCATTTTTCTAACACACTTAGGGCCAAATTCATCATTGCTATAAATCCACTGAAGTGAATGCTATTGCATTTATGTCTCCATGTACAAAGTGCAAAACAAATACTTTCAATCTAAAATGAATGTATTAGATTGAAGGGGGAAAACAACCTAAAAGAAATAACAAAAGTAAAGTCTCAATGAGAAAGAGCAGAGCGTGTGTAGTCTCAAATCTGAGAACAAAATATAGCTGTACTGTGCTCACCCAGTGAGCTCAGAAATTTAAAAGTTCAGCACAGAAAAAAAACCCCAAAAGACTGTAGAGATTCTCACATCATGACTTAATTCCACTCTCTCTGTCTAAAAGCCATAACAATAGCATATAAAAATCATGGGTGTTGAAAGGCATATGATATACCACAGTGTACAGTTGTAATGTCTGCATTTTACCAGCAGTTCTTAATCATGCCATTTTCTAAATAGCAACCTCTACATCTAAATTCACGTACTCTGGCAGCAAGCACATTGTGTGTCCTGGAGTCCGCCCTCCGAGTTTCTAGGTATACTAAGGGAGAGTTTATGAGGACATTTTAAATAGGTTGCTACACCCTGATGCAGATTATAGTGTTGTTTCTCTGAATGCAAACATGAAGTGCAGTGCCATGAGAGCTGTTGCTTATCTCTACAGCTGTTCAAACTTTAACATCACAACTGAGCGGGACCTGCAAACATTCTGTATGCAGGGCTACCAACTCTGGCTTCTTTAGCATTCACATGCAAGCCCTGACTTTTGAGAGTATTGCACCACACTGAAATTCAGTTGAGCGTTTGGAGCTTGGGAAAACTCTCCTGTTTTTAAAAAGTCTGAATCAAGAATTAAGAACATTTTGGGACAGATCCTCAGCTGGTCTCAATGGGCATAGCTCCAGGGTTCAGCCCTTTCTTTTCACATGCCTGAAAGCATGTGATTTATTTTACCCTTGGGTGAATGCTTTTTGCCTCCAGACTGATGTGCACAATTAGTTTAAAAGATCTTGTAACACAGAGTTCAGGAGGGATATAAAATAATGATCTAGTTTTACACCTTCCCAAAACACATAAAAACAGACTGCAGAATGAGGTTATAGCTAGGAGTTCTGCTTTGTTATCATTTAAAGGACTAAATATGTTTCCTTGTGGCTGCAAGTGCATGAAATGCTATCTGAAATGGTGTCAATTTGCTCTAAACTGATATGTTGTGGCAATAATATTTCTCAATCAGTTACATTGTGAATGAAAAGCTGTGTATTTTACTTCTACATAGAAGATTTTCTTGTACACGCCACACTATATTCTAGCTTAACTCATTCTCCCAGCAGTGGGGCAGAAGTGTTAACTACAGCAGAATTTGGCGTTCTATGAGTTTGCCTACACATGGAGTTATTCCAGAATAGCTATTCCTGAATAATTCCTTGTATGGACAGTTTTATTCCAGAAGAAGAGTATCGGGTTTTGGTTTTGCAACTACTGTCTCTCTTGCCCCTAATTCAGAATGACCCTGTGCCTCCAAGTGAGTGTATTACAGGTTTCATCTCAGCAGAACAGGAAATGGATTCTTAAAATATACAAGAAGCCTCTTCTCCCCCTCACCCCCCCAAGAGATCAACTGCTTCAAAGGAATGAATTGGGCCACTCAAAATGTAAAATGTCCCACAAATGTATCCACCTATAAAACAGATTTAATATATCTATATCACCCCTTTAATGAAAAAAAAAACACTATCAAAAAAGACCCACCAAATCGACTGCAGATCGCTCTCCAGTCGACCCCTGTACTCTACCCCCGGCGAGAAGAGCAAGGTAAGTTGACCGGAGATTTTCTCCTGTAGACCCACCGCGGTGTAGACCCCACGGTAACTTGACTTAAGGTACGTCGACTCTAGCAACGTTATTCACGTAGCTGGAGTTGCGTAGCGTAGGTCAATTTACCGCAGTAGTGTAGACATAGCCTGAGTTGCCAAAGTGGATTTGCACCTCTTCTCCTGTACTCCTAGCTGTTCTGCTCCTTCTGAGCCTGTTGAGATTGAAATAGACAGGAATTCTCTAGAGATCACTTGTCAATTTCACTTATCTCCTTCCTCAAGGACAGATTTCCAGAGGAGTAGACAGCTGGCAAGATATTTAACTTAATTTATTTAGACATATATAAATGTGTCCACTCCTGCCTCTAAAAGAGAAAATTAAATTAATTAGTTATATCCAGACATATACAGACTGGCCCCATGTCCCTTACTAAAACCCCATGACACTCAATCCTGTCCATCCCACACTAAGATTATAACTCTCCACTCCTATCTGCTAAGGAGATTAGTGCATCCACAATCACAACAAACCCAACACTCTAGGGCAGTGGTTCTTAAGCTTTACTGCAGCCTGCACCCCTTTGGTTCTCAAAATATGTTCTCGCACCTCTTAACAAAAATCAACATATGTTCTTGCACCCCTTAAACCTAGATATATTTGTTGTTTGTATATTACAGTAATCATTAAAAAATGTATAATGTTAATAAAATACATAGGTTTGATGAAACTAAGTAGTTGTACTTACGTGCCTGAGGTTAAATTTGTGTTTTCAATAATTTACCTTCAAAAAAAAAAAAAATCTGGCATCTCTCACACCCCCAGAAAGGGCATCTCACACTCCCAGGGGGTGTGTGCGTGCACCCCAGGTTTAGAACCACTGCTCTAGGGTTATTCTAAGTGGACCACTGAATTATGGTTTATTTTTTATTTGGAAAGCTAACTGAGCCAAAAAAAAAAAAAAAATGGGGGAAGAGGGAGAACGAAACATTTTGTGCGTGTCAACCTTGACAGTGTCCATTTAAGTGACATCTGCCAGGAAAATAGGATAATCCAATTTCTGCTGAAAGTTTGCATAGTCCCCTCATGAGCAATAATGGTGAAACTCAAATAGCCCTTCAGCGTAGCAGAATCAATATAACCTTTTCATTATTGTGAAGCAACTAGCTATTGATTGCAAGGAAACCTCTCTGCTCCCCCAGGAAAACCTCTTAATACATTGACTGTTCAGCAGCAGGAATTTATTCCAGATACAACAAGGTTTCAGAATGCAGGAATAGGAGGGAGACAATGTCCATTTTGGTATGCAAGCCACAAGTTGAACTGCTCACATTTTATACACAAAAACTAGCCACTATAAACAAGAAGCAGATTTCTGCTCCCATTTATGCCAATGTAAAACTTGATGTGAATTCAACTGCATCCTTCAGCTAAACTTGATGTAAATCCAGAATACCCATCAGCAGACCTTGCCCTTAACTGTCCTACATTTTAAATAACACAGAACTAGGGAGACCAGTTCTGTTCCATTTACATGTCATGCAATCCTACTGACTTTCATGGGGCATAACTGAGGACCAAATGTTTTCCAGGTTGTCTAGTGCTATAAAAGTGCTAGTACTTAACTACAATCACCCTCGACAATGAGTAAAAACTACTGTCCGCCGTGACAAAATTCTTTTATTTAAAACTGGAGGTAGAACATAACAAGAACGCTTCAGCAAACATCAGCAGTAACCTCTTATTAAAGTAAAGCAGAACCTTGTCAGCGTTCAGAAAATATAAGAGTGCTGTAAGTTATAAAATCATATACAAAAGTCAAACAATAAAGCGGGACAAAGTGGCAGGGGGGGGGAAAAATCACAACTAAGTTCATAATAAAAGTGTAAAGAATGGGGAAAACATTGTGCCAACCTCTTTTCGTTTTCCTTAGAGCTCTTAAGCACACGTGTAAGTTCTATCAGCAATAAAATGGAAGCATTGACACCTTGATGCTCTTTTAAACCAGCTGTTTGATATGCAAATATTAAGCAGAGGGCACCAAGCAACAGTTTTCTAGTGACCTGTCCCTGAAGATGTATACCTGCTGGCATATAAATCCACATGCCTTAGAAAAGTGTGATCTTCAGAAAAAATAAAAATAAAAAGCCTTTACAATAGAATCTGAAATGACCAAAAGGTAGAAGAAGCAAAGAAATAAAAAAGAGCTGTTTGCCATTTGAGGCCTAACTTCCTTTTCACATAATTGCGGAGCAGTTATGAACACGCTAGATGGGTGTGAGGACATTCCAGCGAGCAGTAATGCACAGCCACTCTCTCTCGCTTTCTCTCCCCTGCTTAACAAACTCACCAGCTTGTAAACTTGGGTGTCGGATTTCAGGGACCGATGTTTGCTTTACCTTTCCGTCCCGCACTCAACTCCTCCTAGGCAAACGCAGTTTTTGGTTGGAAATGTTTAAAAGTGCCAGCCAAGAAACTTACTCTGATAGTCCTGAGCGATTGTGTAGATCCCGCTGCTGGCAGGGCAGGGAAGGAGTTGAAGTCTGTTTCAGCACCACCCCTGGGAGCTAACCTGACAAGGCTTCTGTCTGAAAGGCTTGTGTGAGAAGAAGGCGTGCCCTGACTGCCTGTACACGGATACAAGGAACTAACCCCGGGCAAATCTTGCTTGTGACTCAACTGCAGGCACTAACTGCTAAATACACACTCTGCCCTTTGTTAAAGGCTCTACCCTGTTTGATGTTCTGCACACAGGCTAACAGCTGTGTGGTAGCAGTGTCAGGCTTAATAAAATGTGATCAGCTGCTGCAGGTTATCAGCACCAATTTAAGACCCTTTTTAGCATGGGGGGTTGCATTGATTAACCTAGCAGTATGGTCTCGAGATAGAGAGATACCACTTAATATGCTTGGGTTGGTATTTTTGCATTCAGGGTTACTTTTTGTGTTTGTAGTACTCTGTGTTGCTTTTAACAATTGTTTCTATGTAACTATATGTTTTATTGCATTATCACCAGCCCTCTGAGCCTGCCAAAGGCCAAATATGGGGCACAGTGGATGACAAAGACCTACAGGACACCAAAAATTATTCATGCAGGAAATTTAAAATGCTGTGATATCCCTTTCTTTAGTGTAAATGACTCTTCCTATGATCTCTGGTCCCTGACTCTTTATGTCTGATTTAAATGATTTTCTATAATAAAAGCAAGGGGGTGCTAAATTTGTTGGCAATTTTGAGAGCAAAATGAGTAATTTCTCTCCAAATGTGGTAAAGTTGAGAGGTATGCATATTATCCGCTCCACAAGTGGCACCATGCATAGGTTGTGTTCAAATAGCCACCGCTTTAGCAAAACAAAATAAAGTCAAAAAACATTTTCCTGGACTGTTATATGCCCATTAAAAGGAACATAGTCAAAAGTCCGTAATAGCAGAGCAAAGGGTGAATACTTATTTCCTTGATTAGTTTCATTGGGTGACCCCCTCCCCAGTGCTTGTGTTATGTGAAGGGGTAAATAACACTTCCTTATTCACTTTCTCCACACTATTTGTAATTATATAGACCTCTATCATTACCCCCCTTAGTCATCTCTTTTCCAAACTGAACAAGCCTTTCTAATCTCTATTCATATGGAAGCTGTTTCATAACCTTAATAATTTTTGTTGCCCTTCTCTGTACCTTTTCAATTTCTAATATATCTTTCTTGGAGCTGGGGTGATCAGAACTGCACGCAGTATTCAAGGTGTGGGTATACCAAGGATTTATATAGTAGCATTATGATATTTACTATCTTATCATCTATCCCTTTCCTAATGGTTCCTAACATTTTGTTAGGGGGGGGGGAGGGGAAAGGAAAAAAAAAAGCTCCCATTACACACTGAGCAGATGTTTTCTGAAAACTATCCACAATGACTCCAAGATCTCTTTCTTGAGTGGTAACAGCTAAATTAGACCCCATCATTTTGTATGTGTAGTTGGGATTATGAATTACTTTGCATTTATTAACATTGAATTTCATCTGCCATTTTGTTGCCCAGTCACCCAGTTTAGTGAGATTCCTTTTGTAACTCTTAGCAATCTGCTTTGGACTTAACTATCTTGAGTAATTTTGAATCATCTGCAAGTTTTGCCACCTCACTGCTTACCCCCTTTTCCCAGATCATTTAGACTCCTTCCACAAATCTCTTAGTATTAATATAAGTCCTTGAGTTGTTCTTTGTGGTATCCCAGAAGGAAATAAGACAGAATGCAAGCAGAAAGGAACATCTTGCAGCTCAGTCTCAGATCAACAGAGTTAGTCTCAGGTTGTGGGAGACCCAGCTTTCACATCTGTGTGTCCAACATGGATCTGTAATCTCTCTGGAGGTGGCATCTAGATCTGCAATACAGGTGTGTTTCTGAGAAAGAAGAAGACTGTAGTATTATCAGAAGTAAAGGCTCAGAGATTCAGAACAAAGCATTGCCCTAAATATTCAACCCATTCATCTACTTATCAGTCTCTGAAATCATTAAGGAATAGCAGTCTTTTAGATTATAAGATCTTTGGGACATGGACTGTCATTTACTAAATGTATGTAGAGTATCTAGCACAGGTCAGGGGTCCTGACCTGCTTGAGGACTCTAGATGTTTCTACTATAATATAAATAATAAATATATTTCTATCTAAAGCATTGTCTAACTTTCTAACTAGTCAATATGGGAGGAGAAAGCATATTCTTATGGAATACTGTCCCACTAAGTATACAAAGTCACTAGTTAGCGCATAGATAAGGGGTCTGTATATTGTATAGCCTCACTATATTGTAATCAGAGTAATAACTATTGCATTCAGAACGAATTGGAGTATCATGAGGAACTCAGACTACATGATCACAGTGGTCTCTCTCCTGGTCATAGAATCTCTGAATATAGTTTGCTTTAGGCCATGCAATAAAGTTGTTACAGTATGGTGTGGCCTAAAACAAACTATATGACAAACACTGGGAAATACAATAATAACAAATGAGAGAAGGAGGAGCTTAAGGAGGCTGGTTTACACTATGTGTTGATGCACATTAACTTTTCAACTTCTGAGACCTGGGTTCAAATCCATCTCCTAGCACAACTGAAAATGAATTTGCTGGCCTCACCTTAGTCCACTCAAGCAGCAGCTCAGGATTGAGATAGTGAAATGTATTCTAGATCAGTATATTATGCAATGCTGTGAAGGGAAGTTTGGTGGTAGGATGAAGAAACTTGCATCACACCGCTACTAACTGGTACATGTGAGACCCCAAGCAAAGTTACTTTCCATTTTAAAAATAAAAACACAAGGAAGAGAGAGAGGCAGAGCTGTGGGAAAGGAAAAGCAATAACAGTAAATAAGAAACAAGTGTTTTGATTATCTCACTTTATTTATTTTTCTACTTAATACATAAAAGGAAATAATTGTATCTTGCGGCTCTCATGAAAAATCTTCACTTAGGAGTTATAGTTTTCCTGGAATTCATTGATAAAATTGCAGCCTTCCATATAAATAGCATAATTGTCTATTGGTGTGAGTTCAGAGCTCAGAACTGACCAGGAGCTCAGATACCATGGTGATGAGCATGGTATAAATACCTAGATAGATTGAGGAGGACTGTGCATATAATATAACTGTATGTGGGATATCAGAAAACTAACTGCCAAATGCACTGCTCACTTACCTGTGGAAAACTCCATTGGTATCTGTTAATGTTTGCCCATTAATGCCACTGGTGAAACTGGTTTGAACTAGCATTGATGAAGTGCTAGAATTTTGCATTTTTGCCTTTTCTATTTACAATGCTGGACCTAACAGTTAGTGAGTGGTACCTATGGCACATGTTTGGTTTCCATGAAAGTCTTTTGGTGTTTAATTCTTTGGGGTCCTTTAGACTCTGCCATCCTGTCACCCCTCCTTGCCCTCAAAGAGCCAAAAACGGTGGGAAAGAAGAGGTGCATAGGAATTTCCACACTGGATCAGACCCTTGGTCCATCTAGCCCAGTAGCCTGTCTCTGACAGCAGCCAGTACAGGATGCTTCGGAGAAAGGTACAAGAAACACTACAGTAGGTAGATGTGGGATAATCTGTCCCCCAGGAGTGTATTATCCTAATCCCTAATAGAGTTTGAGTAAACTCCGGAGCATGAAGTTGTATATCCCTTTTAATGCTCTTTTTTAGGATTAACTATTATAATTCTTGTTTATCTCATTGAGAGAGAGAATAGTGGGGCACAAACTAGGTTGGGAAAGAAAAAAAAGAGTAGGGTTACAAGTCAGGGGAGAAAGCGGGGAAAAGAGAATGGGAGAAGTAGGGCAGGCAGAGAGAAGGGGAGCGAGAGAAGAGACAGATACAGGTGGGGAGAAGTGGGCTCCAGGTGAAAGTGAGGGGAGCAGAGAAGTGAGGGAGCAGGGTTGAAAGAAATAAGGGATAAGAGGAAGAACAAAACAAGAAGGATATGAAAGAAAAGAGATGAGAAACAAATACAATGGAAGAAGAGGGCAGTGAAATTCTCAAAGCTGGAGGAAATGGGGTAGGGACCCAGTCAAGGGGTAGCTTTCAGGTGGGAGGAGTGGTGTAGAGGACAATGTGAGGCTGAGGTGGATGGACCTAGCCACCCAAGTCCAAGCTTGCCTGACCCCCCAACTCCGAACTCAGGCAGCTAGCCTGAGCTGCCAAGCATGCAACAACATCCACACTGCTCTTTTTAATGCGCTCCCGTGAGCGAAGTTAGCATGAGTCTGTCTACCCATGCTGGGAATCCCACCTCCGTGCTGCAGTGTAGACATACTCAGAGATGCTCCACTTATTCTTCATGTCCCAGGCCTGGTAGATCTTGGCTGGGGGCCTGAATAGATTTATATGATAAACTGTGTGGAGCAGCTGCTATTGTTTTGTAGAGATGTGGGGTGTGTCTGGAGAAACAAAAGGTCTCTGATGGAAGGTGGGGCTCTCACCTGCAGAGGGGCAGAACAGATGGGGGCAGGTTGTAGCGGGGTCTCAGTTCGTTGTTAGAGAATGTCTAGAGAAAATAACTGAGAGCTCCCTGCCTTAGTAAGAAGCACAAACAACACTGTGATGGCTGATTCTAGTATGCAATTTGAACATGCAGGACCCCTGCTGACTTTGGTTGGTTGGTTTTTTTGTAATTGAGTGGGTTCAGAGAGGCATGCAAAGTGGAATAGCTGCAAGTAAACTTTCATAATCCTTCTGGGCAATTGGTCAAAATGCACATGCTATGTCCAGGACCGAGGGATTACCAGCTCCTTATAATTCTGTGTAAATGATATCTGGAGTTTGTTTACTGGCTGCATTTACAATTGCACCATCACTACCACTGGCAGCTGGTCTCTCATCCACAGCCTGAACAGCTTTATTCGTTTGATTTCATTTGGGCTTCTCCACATAGTGCTGTGTGTGTCCTTTTTTATGGCAGTTCCAACACCGCTCACCTGTGAAATGACAGCTGCTCACTTCAGCTCATGTGGCATGCATCACTCTTCCCACAGGTCATTTCCCCTGGTACTTTTTCCCCCTGTAGTCTCCACTGATCCAGTAACAACCAGGGCTTGTGAGCAGATGAAATCAAACTCTGTTGGCAAACGCTTCAGTAAGACCCCCTGCTTCAAAACAGACACTCTATGATCCCTTAAAGCATCCTCCAAATTGGCTTAAAATTCACAGTGCTTCAATTCTGCCACGTATACATTTACTGACTCTGCAGGTTACTGGTTCCATTTATATTGCTGGAAATGACAGAAGACTTTAGAGACAAGTACCTTCACAAAAAAGTTCAAATTTCTGGATAACTTTTCTCTTTTAGTTTGAATTGGCTGTGAGTACATGTAACAGTCCATATGTTCTGCTTCTTTGGGTCTCTTAAACAAAAGGAATGTCTCTCTCTCAAGGGCCACCTCGATTTCCTGCCTAAGCCTCTGCTAATTAAAATTAAGTATTATTTTCAAGAACAGGAAATGTGTCTGGACCCTGTTCTTTCCAGATACAGAGAAATGTCATACTGTACATAGTGACTAAACAATTACTTAAAAAAATGACTACAGTAAAAAAATAAATAGATCTCATGTATTGAATGAACCTTCTCTTAGAAGAAAGCTTTGGATCTGAATTTATCATCCCTCTGAATAGAATATTTGCATTAACTGTTATATTACACCACACTAAAAGACAAACACATTATTTTATCTCTTCTTTGAGTACCTACATAGTTGACTGAGTGTCCCCAGGCAACTGCTGACTGAATCCTAAGATATGTTTTCCTTCTCTTTAAGAGCAATTTGCAGCCATCTTTCTCCCCTCATATATTACTCGACGACTTATCCTTTATCTGGTCCAAACTACTATCTTCTCCCCGTTCAAATCCCTCTTTAAAGCTTGCTCTACATTGGAAAAAATTGAATTTGAATAATTAAATTAATTTTAATTCAATCTAGTTAATCCAATGCAAGCCCCCTAGTGAAGACACACATAAACAAATTTAATTCTGGTTTAAATTAGTTTAGCTTAATTTTGTAATTTCCTGATGCAAACTAAATTGATTTATATTCAATCTAGTTAAACTGATGAAAACCCCTCATGCAAACTCCTAAAACTGGTTTAACTCTGGTTTAAATCAGGTTAGTGTAAATTACTAAATTAAGATAAACAGATTAAGCAAGAGGTGAACTAGTTTAAGTGCATCTACATTAGGGGTTTGCACCAGTTTAGCTAGACTGATTATAAATCAATGTAATTAAACCAATGCAACTTTTCTAATGTAGACAGAAGAAGATTTACTTCTTCCTCAATACCTTTAAGAAGTCAGTCAATAATTATTATTATTAAAATCTCAGTAATTAATTAAACCATCCAGAAATGCACATGCCTAAAAACTGAGTAATGACATAATCTCACTGATTTTTTATTTTTATTCTCTACCCTCCTATCCCATGATTTATAGTTTCCTATTTGCCCTTGTCTCATCACCTCACAAATTCGATTGTTAAATCCTCGAGGCATAAACTGCATCTTTCTGTTTGCCCTGTAAAGCATTTAGCATGTTCCTGGGCACTGTAAAAATAAACAAACAAACAATTCCTGGCTCACAATCATTATTTTAAGACCAATTCTCTGAAAACAAGATTTATTTACTTTTGAAAATATACATTAGATTGAAAATCAGGGTGAATGCATCAATTCTGGGTAACGGCCTCATTAGGTAGGCCACATTTTTGGAAACCAACATTTTTTATCTGAAAGCTGACAAAACCAATAAATGGTTTGGCCACAAACTGTTTTTGTGTTTTAATTTCCAGATGAAAAACCATTTTTTTTCTTTTTTGAGGAAAGAAGCCACTTTCCATTTAATAGAAAACCCATATTTCCATCAGAAAAAAGTTTAAATGGAAAATTTTCAACCAGCCCTAGTAGTGCACTTTGAATAAACATTTGGGCTAGTATCTGTGAAATATTTGACATTCACAAACATTTTCATGACTAAATTAGTGACTGTCTTGATAGTTGCAGTTGGGGAATATGAGCCAACAAATAACAGCAGAGAAATCTACCATATTAAATCACTGCCGTATTTAGACAAGACCTCTTGTAACTTTGCCTGTAGACAGATTGATACCTGTCATAATTAGAGACGTTTTAGTGATTAAACCATTGAGTTAATAAGGACAGAGTAAAAGAGAAAGAAACTGAATAATTATCATCACTCCCTAGCAATTGTCATCAGAACTAGAGTGTGCCATGTAACGTGTTATGAACTTTGCTGTAAGAAAGGCCCAGATTTGATTAATTAGGCAGAACCAAAAAGTTTCCATGCAGCTACAAGACATTCATGTTGCTATCACGCCCGAGAAACGTTCAAAATCTGGGCAGAGTATTAGAATATCATATTTCAAATGTTACATCATTTAACTACAGGCTCTTGGCACTTATGTAATTTGGCACTTATGTAACACACTTGGGTCCTGATTCACCACCAGCTTGCACCTTTTGGAGTCATTAACGCTTGTGCAATGTAAAGGGCAATAATTGGCCACCCTGTATGCTGTTTTTTAAATTGGTGCCTCTGCCCGAGCACCACTGCTCCTTACCTCCCCCCACACCAGCTAGAAACAACACCAACAAGGCTCTGGGACCTTAAAGGGTATCCCCACACCCACAGCAATGGCTTGGAACAGTGCATCCCAAAGGTGTTGCCCCATTAAGCACACAGACACACACACCAGTTACAGGGCTAGTGCTGAAAGCTGTTGCACCACTGCAGCTCTGGTCTGGCCACTTCTTTTGCAGTTCTCTGGGACAAAGAGGATGACTGCCACTTTAAATGGACTCCTTAGTCCCCTCCAAACACACACCAGCCACTGCACAAGAGTATCTCCTGCCCGGCTGCCCCATTCCTCCAATATCTTTCTGAATTGATAGTTTACATCCATTGTTACTGGAGTAGATGACTCCACAAGGTTAGGGTTGCCATTGGACAAATTCCTGGAGATTTCATCACATGACATAATCTTTAATTAAAGATTAATCTTGAATTCCTGGAGGTCTGGCAACCCTACACAAGGTGCAAGGCTATGGAAAATCAAGTCCAATACCTAACTATCCCAAAGCACTTTACAAAGGTAGCAAATACCATTGTCCCTAGAGAGGAACTGAAGACTCTGAGAAGTTAGGGTCAAAATTGGAAAACTTGAGTGACTAAAGTTCAGTGTCTAAATCGACATGGCCTGTTCAGAGGCTGCTGCTCCTGTTAACTTCAGTGCAAGTTATGGGTGCTCAGCACCTCTGAAAATCAGGCCACTTTATTTCAGGTGCTTAGCACAGTCCACTCCCATTGGCAACTTTTTGCCTTAACCTCTCTCTGTCCTAGTTTCCTACTCAAAGATAATAATACTTTGGTTGTTTTATGGTACAATTTTAGGGAATTGATTTTTCTGTAGTCTAAATGGCTGTAAACCAGCATACAGAGTCACCATCCCGGGAGGGGAAAATAAAGGCTCAGTTACAGGTCTCTTCAGGGCTTGCTATAGTTCCAAAACACAAACTCAAAACCAGAACCAATCAGCTCAAGCTACTGGGTGATAATTACCCAAGGCCTTTCCAGCTTTGAGAAGAGAGAGGACACAGTATTACCCTGTGATCCATAGATTGTGAGGCCAGAAGGGACCATCAGATCATCCAGGCTTATCTGTAACACACAGACCATAGAATTTCATCCAGTTTCTCTTATTGAGCCCCAAACTTGTGTTTGATTAATGTATATCTTCTACAGCCCATGTCTTTGATAGCTTCCTTTTACCATCTTCCCCCATCCTTTTATAACTCATCCCAGGTCAGCCATGTAATAGGCACAAATCCAGTAATCCCTTATTTATCAGCCAACCTCTACACTTCGTCGCAGGTGCCTAACTTTAGGCACTGCAATTTGAACATTTTGGCCAACACTTTTACTTAAGTGGGATACACCAGATGGGCTACCAGGGAGCTGGAGATCTTGGGGAACCTGGGAGGTTTTGTTTTGGTTTTCCCAGCGGAAAGATCAAAACTTCTGGAAACATTGAAAAATTTCATGTTCTAATCTAGTCTAGTCTATATACATTTTTATACCATTCTTGTCATCATAGTATCTGAGTTACTTCCAGAGGCGTATTAAGCAATAACTTAAGCAACATATTTTGTGGAAGCTGAATTTCTGATGGAATGGTTTTCCAACAGAAAATTCCTCACCAGCTCTCTTTGGAAGACCAAAGAATCTGGCCCATATTGTGAAGATAATTCAATGTACATTAATCTTCAGAGCATCCCTATGAGGGAAGTATTACAATCCCCATTTACAGACTGAGCCATAGAAAGGTTAACTAGAAGGTTAACAAGTAGAGTACTCTAATTGGGCAAAGACCTAACAAGATCCAGTGGCTGGACGTTGAAGCTAGACAAATTCAAACTGGAAATAAGGTACAAATCTTTTAACAGTGAGGGCAATTAACTGTCGGAAGAGTATTTCCAGTGGATGTAAATAATGGATATGGTGGATTCTTCATCACTTGAAATCTTGGAATGGATGTTTTTCTAATTGATATGCTCTAGTTCAACCACAAGTTACTGAGTTTGATGCAGGGATTTCAGCATGAATAACTATGCTCTGTGTTATTCAGGATGTCAGTCTAGATGATTAGAATGGTTCATTTTGGCATTAAAATCTATGAAAGTGATTTAATTAAGATCCCCTCACCCCATGAGTCTGCAGCAGAGCCAGGAATAGAACCCAGATTTTCTGACTAGCAGTTCCAACTGTAATCTTTTGATTGTACTAATGTAGCTTTGTCTGAGCTACTAGCCCCTTTATGTAAGTAGTTCCTCATATCTGCTCCCATACACATTTTCAAATTGTAACAATCTATATCCTATGTTCACCACTTTTACAAGACAATGATAAATTTTGTACAAAGTATGCCTTGTGAGGTATAATTTGAAAACTCATAATTCACTGACCATTATTGCCCTGGTAAAATGTGTGTAGCAACATTGTATGTAAAGTTATAAGATTCTACTGTATGACATTGCTGAGACATGCTCCCAGGTTAGAAAAACAGGCACAAACTAGTTCATCAGAGAAAAAAGGCAAACTGACACCTCAGCCAGGTGTCAACAAAATCAGATGGGCTATGACCTGGGTAAGCAGCTATTCTTTGGCAGGAAGAAGGGTGTAGGTGAGAAATGTACATGTTGGCAAATAAAAAGCTGGGGGTTCCCATCCCAAACAGATTTACTGTTGCCAGAACCCAGCTGGAGATGATTTTCAAAGAAAATAAATGCTATAAAAAGGGAGAACAGAGGACACAATTCATCTCTCTTCCTTCATCTCTACTCACGGCATCAACAACATTTGAAAGACAAAGAGCATAATTGAACTGGAGGAGTGGTCCTGGTTGAGAGATCCAGCCAGACTGTTGTGAGCATACAGTGAGAAAAAACTTTTTGCTTCAAGTCCACTTAGGTCAAAGTGTATACTACCACTTATGTTGGCAAAACTTATGTCACTCAGGGATGTGAAAAAACCATGCTTCCTCAGCTACATAAGTTTCACCAGCATAAGTGGTAGTGTGCACACCATTATGTTAGTGGAAGAGTTTCTCCCGCCGACATACACCTCTACCCCGATATAACGCTGTCCTCGGGAGCCCAAAAAATCTTACCATGTTATAGGTGAAACCACATTATATCGAACTTGCTTTGATCCGCTGGAGTGCGCAGCCCCCCCCCCCCCGGAGCACTGCTTTACCGCATTATATCCGAATTCGTGTTATATTGGGTCGCGTTATATCGGGGTAGAGGTGTAGCTACCACCACTTCTTGGAGGTGGTTTAATTATGTTGATGGGAGAGCTCTCGCTGGTTGGCATAGAGCGGCTACACTAGAGGTCTTACAGTGGTGCATTGGTACAGCTGCGCCGCTGTAAGGTCTCTAGTGTAGACATAGCCTAAGCTTGTTAAGTTAGGGATTAGTTAGCGTTTTACCTTTTATTTCTGACTTTTATGCCTCATTGCTTGTAATCACTTAAAATCTATCTTTCTGTAGTTAATAAACTTATTTTATTGTTTTATCTAAACCGGTGTGTGTTTGGGAACCTCCATTTGAGTTAACAGGGTTTGTGCATGTCATTAATAAAATGATGGACTTTCTACGTTAGTATTGTCCAGGAGGGTGCTGGGCAGAAAAAGACACACATTTCTGGGGACAAGTCTCAGACTTGGAGTTTGCTTGTGTTGCTCTGTAAGGAGTGGTTGGCTAGAAGCACTCATGTCATTCAGTTGGGAGTGATTTTGCATGCTTGAGGCTGTGCATGAACAAACCCGGAGTAGCTGCTCTCACAGCAAAGCAGTGTAAAAGGCCCCTCAGGTTGGAGAATTGAAGGGACACAGCTATTCAGCAGTCCAGATTGTATCTTGCGGAATGTCACACAAATAGATCCCTTTTTAACTGTAAAAGCATGATGAATCCCTTCGTTGCACCAAATACTCTCATTTTTGATGCCATATGCAGTATGGGAAAAACCTAAAATGCTTTAAACTAGATTAAATCTCTAATATCTAGAAACTGAGAGCTTTTTAATTAAACTTTGCTGGTCAATGGAAAATATTATTCAGTCTATGGAGTTCTGAGCAAGAGGAACTCTTCACGCATTGTAAAGATTAATCTAACAAAATTGTCAGAAAATCATGATCTTCTCAAAAAGAACCTCTAAATATATCTATGACTAATTCTGTGAAACTGCTGCAAGATAATGTTATTGTTAACAGAGTCCAGATAATCATTTGCTGTGAGTAAGCATTACAGTGTAATGTGTGATAAAATATAATGAGCAATTTTGACCTACCTGTCAACAGTTCTACAAAGAGACCAAACTGCTCCCCAGTGTACTAATACGGCGGAGGTCCTGGATTTATGAATTGGAAGTAATGAATATTGACCTCACTCTCAACAAGAAGCCTAGTTGTAAATGCTTGGACCAACTATTGCTCCCTTTTCAACATTCAGGGAAATTAGGTACATTGCAGCAGCCAGAAAAGTTCTAATGAAACTTGGAGAAAATTGCGTGCTAAATGTGAGGAATCAGCTACAGAAAAAAATCTGTGGAAAAGAGGTTGATGAAGCAATTAGGAGAGTTGTTGAGGGAACAGGAGTGGCAGTCCCCCTGGGAGCCTCATAAAAATTAGAGAGGAATGTGGAGCAATTTGAGTGGATAAAGCAGGGATATGTTAGAGACATGGCCTTAATACAAGCTACAAAGGCTGGAAAGGTGGCTGAGGAAGTTGCTGGAGACTGCACCTGACTATAAACAACAGAAGCAAAGGGAGGGGTTTATTGGGTAAAAAGAAGTGATGCCCAGTTAGGAGGAAGAGAAGGAGAAGGAGGTTTGGCCAGAAAGGAACAGGTAAGACCACTGCAACACAGTGGGAGAGCTGCAAACTTTTGACACACAGTGGGCTGTATCACTTCAGATTAAAAGGTTTAACAGATAGTAAAAATGACCAGGTAAGTTTCCCAGTCTGACTGCTGCATTTTGGAGACAAACTCATTGTCAAGATGTCCTTCAGTGGCTCAAGAGCATGAGTACCAACCTCAGGCCACACTGTTAAAACCCGGGGCACAAACCCCAAACTGGTGGTGAGTACCATACTTAGATTTCACCAACCAATTATCAAGTGTAAACTCCTCAGGCACTAAAACAGCCTTAACGTGGACTCACAGACAGTCCCTTGGGGTACTCCGATCTGTCTTGCCAGCCAGGCAAGCTTACTTTTGTGATACATGGTCCCTTACACCAAGTATCACAGCTATATTCAGGTTATTCCCAGTCCCAAAGGACTAATCGTTTACCCCAGATCAATTGTGCTTAAGATCTCACATCAAAGACAATGCTTGTAGCCAGTATCTAAAGAGTTACTATATAGAAAAAGGAGACAAGAGAGTTATTTAGAAGGTTAAAGCAGGTAAACATATATACACACAAATGAGTTCCAAACTTAAGTTTCAAAAAGTAAAAGACACTTCTATAATAAGCACACTCTATATGTCCTTAAGGACGAACTCAGGCTAAGCACTAAGGATCTTTTTCTTATGCCAGGAAGTCCTTGTCTCCCAGAGTCCAAGCAGCATAAAAATACAGTTCTTCCTTGTTAGGGGACTTATACCCTTCCTCCTTTCTGCTTTGAACTGCAAACTCGGCCAATAGAAGGAATTCATTTGCATGACCATCTTCATTGGGGGCGAGCAGACAAAGAAGTCTTTTGTCTCTGTAATGTTCCACTCTAGTCTGCCTGGTGTCAATGGGCCTTCCTTGTCCCTGACCTGCTCTGCCTCTTCCCCCGAGGCCCTGCCCCACTCCCTCTCTTCCCCCGAGGCTCCGCCTCCCGCTTATTCCTCCCCACCCCTGACCTCTGTCACTCGTCCTTAAGGCAGATAATGTGATGGGGCCATGGCCCCTTGTTTCCCCAGCCCGTTCCAGCAACCCTGCATGCAGCAACTTACAAGCATTCAATAGTCTAAACACTAAACACATTCTTATAATTCTAATACCTATTTTTAGCAATACTAACCCATAAGTGAGCCAGACTGATTTCAGTGACGTATTTGTCAGTATTGAATTGAGGCGTGGGGTCCTCGGCCTGAGCTGGCACCTGGTTGCCAGTGTCACACTCACTAGCTTCCCATTGAGGTCTTATCTAACCAGTTCTTGGACGTCTGCATCGATGATGTCTCTTGTCTTATCAGAAACTTCTCAAGTTCTGACACTGCCTGTTTCCTCTAATTGTAAAGCTAGTTAAAAGATTTCCTTCTTTACTCTCAGGCTAGTTCTTTCTCCTTCTTTCTTGTGACAGTGAATAATTCCTTTCTTTTCTTCAGCGCATACTATAATCATGTCCTGCTCTAATCTTTTCTATACTTTTAGCACCTTCAGTCTCTTTAATCATAAGCATGGTTCTGTTTAGGATAACAGTGTGTGTAAAGTTAGCTTTCTCAAAGCATCCTCCAATGTCTATAAGATTTTTGTTACTCTTTGTGTGTGTGTGTGTCTGTCTGTCTGTCTGTCTGTCTGTCTGACCTCCCACCCCGCCGTTTTCCAAGTTTCTGGTTTCTATGCTGTGGGACTACAACTATTTATGATTTTCCAAATGCAGTCACATCAAAGACACTGTTACAGGATCTATCAGGAAGTCTCAGCCTCCTACTGCAGACCTCAACACTCAGGCACCCCTGGCTTAAGGAAAACCTGGGCTACTAGCAAGATTTAGTCCACCAGAGGCCTAGAAAGGACGGAGGTGACAAAAATCTATAGAGAGCCAGCAAGCCAATTAAGAAGGCTTGCCTGCTTCCTCTGACAGTAGCGCTGGGTGTGACCAAGGCAAGAAGGAGCTCCTCAGTGCTAACCCAGAACCCCGGTGTCAGGTCAGGTCTTGGGCTTAAAGCATTGCAACTAGGCACGTGTCTTTTATGTTGGTTTGTTTGTCTGTTTATAGGCCTAGACAGCCAGATTCTGATTTGGTTATTGTTTAACCTTGTAAGGACTGTCCACTGATCTTATGGCCTGCTCTGGACTGATTGCCAAACCTTGTAAACTGCGGCAGGATGCGCCTGCAAGGCCACACCCCAATACCAGGGGTGCAACAGAAATGTGTGGAACCACTTACCAGTCAAACTTCTTTTACACCATATGAGCTGTAGTGCTTTTCACATTTAATTTTATGGTACTGGCTTTTAAAAGTGTTTTTTACCCTGCATTAATTAGTATTATTTTTCAACAGAAAATTTTTGGCTCTCCCTACTATTACATCTAGGTATTGCTGCTTTCCAGAGCGCTGTCTCCTAATTTGCATCTGCACTATTTATTTGCTCTTCCTGAGTATAAGGCTGTAGATTAGGGCTTCTCAAACGTTTGCATAGCGTCGACCATTACTAGAAAAGGGTCTGACCTCTCCTCCCATTAATTATTATATTATTATAACCATCTCTCCTCCAATGAAGAATTCTGATTGAAAAGTGATAGTACTATATTGTTAAGAATACGCTTTGGTCATGGAGGTCACAGATTCCGTGACTTTAAGAGAGCTCCGTGACTTCTTTGGCTTCAGCTTCAGCCCCCAGCGGCGGAGCTCCAGCTTTGGCTTCAGCCCTGCCGTGACCACACCCTGATTTTGTACATTTTTACCATAACTGCTCTGTGAATTTTGCCTAATTTTACTCTGACAAAATCGTATCGATAGATATACACCTCTACCCTGATATAATGCGACCCGATATAACACGAATTTGGATATAACGCGGTAAAGCAGCACTCCGGGGGGGCGGGGCTGCGCACGCCGGTGGATCAAAGCAAGTTCGATATAACGCGATTTCACCTATAACGCGGTAAGATTTTTTGGCTCCCGAGGACAGCGTTATATCGAGGTAGAGATGTAGTTCAATGTTGTTTAAAAAAGAATTTTAAGAAACTTGGGGAAAAACTGATATCAATTGAAATCTATAAAAATATAATAAAAATAAAATCCTTATAAACTGGTTTTTATCTATTCCTTCCAGTCTCTTTTTTTCTTACATCGTTTTTTTTCTTAATTTTTCAGCTCTTTCACCAATAGTGCCTGAAGCACAAACAATATTGAGTGCTTTGCACAGAGTGATCCTGTTCTCTGTAAAAAGCTAGTATATTGTACTTTCCAGAGAAGCATTCTTAAGTATTTTATAATCTGAGTGACTAAAGGTTTGCTCCTACAAACCACTACTCAGAGCAGTTCTTATTCACAGGAGCTGTCCCTTTTGCTTCAGCTAAATTAAGGAGCAAGCCCTTAACTGATTAAACTGAAAGGTCTCAGCAGTTGTGAGTCCTGAGACTAAGATGTGAAGAAGCTTTGTGACATATGCATTGGGACTAAAAAGAAGCGTGACAGATTGGCCAACGAACATGCATGTCCTCCAGAAAACTGCACTTCTGATTTGACAGCCCAGCTGCATGAAGTTTTCTGGACATGCCAGCTTCTGTTCTTTTACAATGTTGCTATTAGAGATGGGTTGATGCAATAATATTTGGATGCAGATGTCACCAGAATTAGAATTTGGGGCTCATTTTTTTCTCTATTCACTCTCAGCTGTATGGATACAGAGTTTGGATCCAACGTCTGAACCAAGGACGCAGAAATCTTCTTGGAAGGTTTCTGCCATTTCCCTATGAATTTTGAAAGGACTTCTGGGATTTGATATTCCAGTGAGCAGCACTAGCATTGTGGGGCTAACTGCTCCACTCCCAGCTGTAAAGGCTGAGGGAAGCTTGTGACAGCTACTACACGCTGGAAGATCCTTGTTGTACCCACGCAGAGTTACTCCCATTTTACACTGGAGTAAGTTATTGCAGAATGAGGCCCAATAGCTGGAAGGGAGGTGTGACCTGCCCCGCTCATCTAAATAGGCAGCTGACTCTGACGTCTAATGAAGATAATTAAGATATCTATCAACATCATTAACTCATTCACTGTTGATGATTCACATATGATGGGCTTGTGAGCGGCGCTGAGTGCAGTGCCAACGTTTTTTGATCTTTCCCAACCTAGCCCCTGTGGGGTGAAAAGAACTATGTGTGTGTGACCATTGACTAGGCCAGGAGCGGGCAAACTTTTTGGCCTGAGGGCCGCATCGGGTTTCGTAAATTGTATGGAGGGCCGGCTAGGGGAGGGGATCATGGCCCGGCTCCCACCTCCTATCTGTCCCCCTCCCCCCGGGGCCCCCCCCCCCCCCCCCCCCCCCCCCCCCCCTGTCCCCCCCCTGCCCCCGCCCGCCCGCTGCCCCCCCCACCTCCTCCTCTCATTCCTGACAGCCCCCCCGGGACCCCTGCCCCATCCAACCACCCCTTCTTCCTGTCCCCTGACTGCCCCCTGAACCCTTGACTGCCCCCTGCCGCCCCATCCAACCCGCCCCCCTTCCTGACTGCCTCCTGGGACCCCTGCCCCCATTCAACCCCTGTTTCCCTCCAACCACATCCACACCGCCGCCCCCTGAACACCACCCCAAACTTCCCTGCCCTCTACCCAACCCCCCTTGCTCCCTACCCCCTTACCGCGCTGCCTGGAGCACGGGTGGCTGGTGGCGCTACAGCCGCGCCGCCCGGCTGGAGCTGGGCCACGCTGCTGCCGCCGCCTCCACACAGCACAGAGCACCGGGTCAGGCCGGGCTCTGCAGCTGCACTGCCCCAGAAGCTCACAGCCCCGCCGCCCAGAGCATTGTGACAGTGGCGGGGCGAGCTGAGGCTGCGGGCGAGGGGGAACAGCGGGGGAGGGGCCGGGGGGCTAGCCTCCCGGGCCAGGAGCTCGGGGGATGGGCAGGACGGTCCCGCAGGCTGGATGTGGCCCGCAGGCTGTAGTTTGCCCACCCCTGGATTAGGCTCTAGTCGGCCTGCTCTTTAAAAAAATGAATTCTTGCACGCTGACCTTTGCTACAAATACAATTATATCAAGTACCATACAAGTGAGTCATGCCTTATCCTTCCTTCCTCCTCTCAGCCACACCCAAAAATTGATAGTTTAGGCAGACAGTGACTAATATTTCAGACTGAAAGCTAATCCAGCCACAATGATTTCAAGTCAGATATACCCCATACCTGCTCAGCACCTAATCCAGTTTCCCTGCATTCCCTTTTCACTCCCTTCCTGCTCCCCTTGAATATTTCTCTCAGGCTTGGCCATAAGCCTGTTCCAAAGAAGGCATAAAATCTATTATTCTCCTCTTGCTTAAGAGCTAGCATACTCTTCTCTCTCCCTCTCCATTCTCACATTGGGAGCAAACTGTTCAGTTTTCTTTGTCTCAGAGCATCTGGATGCTTTAATGAGCCAAGTGGAACATGCCTATATTCCTGCTCTGGGACTGGGATTCCACACTCAACATCTTGCAAGCAGCCTCATGACAATGCACCACGTCATTTTTTTTCTATTCCAAAGCTCAGGGGCATACTCAGATGGCTTCAGTGTGCTCACATCCATCTTAGTGCATCTTGAAGGAAAATAACTGCACGCTAGGGCAACGGCACCACTATTCAGTTCTTTTGATTATCTATGTTCCCATGAGCAATATAGTGCTAACAGTGCGATCTCAGGGAAGAGCATATCAATGTGTACTGTGCATTTTGAGTCACTGTTTCCTTGTCCTCTTGGGACTTCTCTTCATACTCCACCTTTTTGATATACTATGGTTATTTTGCATGGGCACACTGGGATAGCCTCATGAGATTCAGATCTTGGGAAGCTGTCTGAGGGCATCAACAGTTGTACAATGTTATGCAAGCATAAATCAGTTCAACACATATAATATAATGCTGGGACATTTAGCAGTCATCATTTCAGTCCATTTACACACTGACAAGGCTGCTTCAAAATGATCAACACCCTCTACAACGCACCTTTCGAGATCCATGGGTCCTACACATGCCTATCACAACATATGTGATATCACAACATCATCCAGTGCACTAAATGTACCAATAACCATTATTTGGGTGAAACCAGACAATCACTACTCTCTTGCATGAGCTCACACAGGAAAATGATAGAAGACAAAAACACCATATAACCTGTGGGTGAACACTTTTCATAAAGCGAAAATTCATAACTTTGCTAGAAACTGAAAATCATGGTCTTAATAAAGACACTGGATTTATTGCTTATTACAACAATCTATAACTCACTAGCCCCTCTTTTTTGTCCTGTGACTACAGGAGTGTTAATTGGCCACTTCACCTTGAATGATCCTTACAATATGTGCTAACTACTTGTTCAATCTTTTATTTAGCTGTGACACTCTTGGGGCTGGTCTACACTACCAAGTTTTGTTGACAAAACTTATGTCGACACCCAAACGTCGACAAAACAAAAATCGCCAAAGGGTGTCCACACTTGCGCCCTCTGTCGACAGATCATGTCCACATTGGGGACACCATCATCGACAGGGTGAGCAATGCACCATGGGTATGTATCCCACAGTGCAGTGTTGTGGGAAGGACGAGCTGATCACTGCGCATCTTGGGATGCTCTCCGAGTTCTCCCACAGCCTCCTCTGTGAGCTCTCCCCTTTCCCCCTGCAGCAGCAGTCTGCCTGACATTGTGTTCCTAGCTCAGGGCAGAACAGGAGCATTCCAATGATTTGCTCTTTGTTTGTTCCCCAGAGTAGCACACAGATACTTCCCCGAGCTTTGAAGGGGCACATGCCTGCAGGGCAGCAGTGATCAAAATACTGAGCAGAGCAATCAGGGCAGGCATTGTGGGATACTGGCGGAAGCACATTCTGTGGACAAAACAATCAGCAGTGTCTACACTGGCTCTTTGTCGACAATAAAGGGAGGGGAAAAGACAAAAGTCTCTCGTAGGGGTGGAAGTTTTTTGTCGACAAAACTGGGTGTTTTTTGGGACAAAAGTCCCATTGTAGTGTGTACACTCGTGCTGTTCTGTCGCCAAAAGGCAGTTTTTGGCGACAAAACTTGCCAGTGTAGACAAGCCCTTAGTACAGGGCCAGCGCAAACCATTAGGCGACCTAGGCAGTCGCCTAGGGCGCTAACATTTGGGGGGCGGCGACCGCGGCGGCCGGATCTTCCGCCGCCTCTGTCAGGGGCGGCATTTCGGGGGTGCGACCTTCCGCCACCTAGGGCAGCAAAAAAGCTGGCAGAGCTCCTGCCTTAGTACCTTTCTCAGAACAGAAGAATAGCTCTGTGTAGCTCAAAAGTGTGTGTCTCTCACCAACAGAACTTGGTCCAATAAAAAATATTACCTCACCCACTTTTTCTCTCTAATATCCTGGGACCAACATGTCGACAACAACACTACATTCTTCAAATTTAGGTATAAGTGCTTCTTAATGAGGGTGGCTGTTTCAGTGGAACTGTAACCAATCAGGAACTACAGCTGTTGCATCTGCCAAACACACACACATGCAGCCTGCCTTTCATTGCAGTTTAACTCTAGGCACTCTAAAATGAAGAGGCCGCTTTGAGCAAAGTGCATCTCTGCACTATGCACTGCGAAAAAGTAAATATTCAGTAACTGTGAGGATGTCAAGTGATGAATACAATGGGCCAGATTCATACCTGGTGTCATTCCATTGAGGTCAGCAGAGTTACACAGATATGAATTTGACTCACTATGTCTTTTCATCTCACTGACTTGCATTTTTTGGAATGTGTGATTCTGCTTGTTCATATCTAGCTTTTGTTTGTTTGTTTGTTTTTGTGGTCTAATGTCTTCTGCATGAACAGCCAGGCTGTTCATAAACTTCTGAATTGACTGTAAACTTCTGAATTGTAAAATACTCACAGCATACACCAAGATTAGTAATACTAGTGGTTACAGCTATGTAAATAATGGATTTTTTTTAAGTTCACTGAAAATTAAAAAAAAAAAAAAAAAAAAAGTCACACACAAACAAAAATGTTATTTCAGGTCAAAACAAAAGTGAAATTTTTTTGAAACTTCCAGCTAATCAAATAGATGAAAAAATGTCATTTCCGGTCAAACAAAATGTTTCATTTGAGCTGAAACAAAATGTTACAGTTTATTTTGAAGCATTTTTAATGTTTTTGATTGTTTTAAATAAAATTAAGGGAATTTTTTAAATGAAAAGCAGTTTTGAAGCAAAAAATTCACATGCTTCATTTAAAAAATGTTGAAATAAAAGTTTTGAAATTTTTTTATAATTTTTTTCAGGTGTTTTTTCTAACGGAAAATATTCAGTGAAACTGATACAAATTCTCAAGATGTTTTGGGGTTACCGAATCTGCATTTTCACAAAGTTATGGTAAAAAAATGTCACCCATCTTTACGGATGATGATGTAGCAATACCTCACTGTACTTCTTCAAGACTCATCTGCATCTTAAAAATGGAAAAGTAGTTTCAGTCTTATGAGGACAAAAAAGACTTCAGAAAGAAACACTATGTGATAGCTACATTTTCACAATGTCTCCCTTGCAATTTTATTAAGTTATTGCTGAAAAAAAGTATGAGGCAAAGCAGCAGAAATAGGTACTAAATCAGCAAATTAATTCAGATGTCAAACATTTTTATTGAATTTGAAATGAAAATGCCCAGAAAATTACAGAGATAAAACATGCAGTCAGCAGCAACAGTGATCAAACCGCACTGTATCTCCAACAAGTCTTCATGTCAACATTTACCTTTTCCCTTGCTGTGTGTACTTTTAATATCAATGACAAATAAAACACATTCCACGCAAATCCACTCTGAGGGGAGAAAGCTATCTGAATGACAAACCAGAGTAGCTGGGCTCCCAATGGAATGATGGGTGGAATCCTACCACTGGCCACTCTATTGCTACAACATTGATGAATTAAATTTCACCAATTATGATGTCCCCATTTTAATAAAAAGTAAACTGAGGCATAGACAGACACATTGGCATGCTTGTTGGAACACAACATAATTGGGAATAGAACTCAGCACTTTCGATGTGCAGGTCCATGCTCTAACCACTAGAGACCACTACTTCTCTGCAGGCGACGCAACAGTGTGCTTCTCCCCATCCTCCAGTACCTTGTTCAACATGCCTCATCCCTGAGCTAGAGAGAACACCCCTAAAGGTGAGTGCATAGTTACATCATCATGACTAGGGCCCTACCAAATTCACAGCCATGAAAAATGCATCCTGGTCTGTGAAATCTGGTCTCCCCCGTGAAATCTGGTCTTTTGTGTGCTTTTATCCTTTACTATACAGATTTAAGAGGGGGAGACCACCATTTCTCAAATTGTGGGTCCTGATCCAAAAGGGAGTTTTGGGGGGGGCAACAGGGTAGGTTTAGGGGGGGGTCACAGTATTGCCACCCTTACTTCTGTGCGGCCTTCAGACTTGGGCGGCCGGAGAGTGGTGGCTGTTGGCCGGGCGCCCAGCTCTGAAGGAAGCGCCCCGCCAACAGTAGCGCAGAAGTAAGCATGGCAATACCATACTGTGCCACACTTACTTTGGTGATGCAGCCTTCAGAGCTGAGCAGCTGGAGAGTGGCGGCTTCTTACTGAGGGCCCAGCTCTGCAGGCAGCAGCGCAGAAGTAAGGGTGGCAATACCATACCATGCCATCCTTACTTCTGCATTGCTGCTGACGGTGTCTCTGCCTTCAGAGCTGGGCTTCTGGCCAGCAGCCACCGCTCTCCAGCTGCCCAGCTCTGAAGGCAGCAGCACAAAAGTAAGGGTAGCAGTACCACAACCCCCCCTACAATAACCTTGCGACTACAATAACCTTAAGCTATGGGGTTTATGGAATACTTTTCTTGAGATTACAAGTTTGACTGATAAAGGTAAGAGCGTTGAAATAACATATTTGGACTTCTGTAAGGTATTGGACTTGGTAATGCATGATTAAAAAAACTGGAATGATATAAAACCATCATCCATTGAGGGTATTTCTTGCTGTGTCCTGCGGGGATCAGTTCTTAGCCCTATGCTATTGAACATTTTTATCAATGACCTGAGAGAAAACATAAAACCATTACTGATAAAGCTTGCGGATAAAGATTGTAGGGTGGTAAATAATGGAGAGAACAGGTGTCTGTTACAGAGCAATCTGTATCACTTGGTAAGCTGGGTGCAAGCAAAAAATATGTGTTTTAAATATGGCTAAATGTAAAGTTAGACATCTAGAAACAAATAATGTAGGCCATACATACATAATGTGGGACTATATTCTAGGAAGCAATGATTCTGAAAGACTTGAGGGATAAACAGCTGAATGTAAACTCCCAATGCGATGCTGTGGCCAAAGGGCTAATGTGATCCTTGGCTGTGTAAACAGGGGAATAGTGAGTAGAAGTAGAGGGGTTACGTTACCTCCATATTTGACATTAGTGGGACCACTACAGGAATACTGTGTCCAGTTCTGATGGCCACAGTTCAAGAAAGATGTTGAAAAATCAGAGAGGATTCAGAGAAGAATGATTAAAGGATTAGAAAACATGTCTTAAAGGGAAAGCCTCAAGGAGTTCAGTCTATTTAAGTTATCAAAGAGAAGGTTAATGGGTGACTTGATCCCATTCTGTAAATACCTACATGCAGAACAGATATTTAATACTAGAGGACTCTTCAGTCTAGCACACAAAGGTATAACAAAATCTAGTGGCTGGAAGTTGAAAAAGTTAGACTAGAAATAAGGATAATATTTAATAGTTAGGGTAATATTAACTATTGGATCAACAAAGGTTGTGGTAGATTCTCCATCAGTAGAAATTCTTACATCAAGATTGGATTTTTTTTCTAAAAGATATGCTCTAGTTCAAACTGGAATTAAAACAGAGAAGTTCTGTAGCTTGTTATACAGGAGGGCAGACCAGATAATCACAGTCTCTTCTGGCTTTATAATCTATGAACTGTCCCTACCAAAATTTTCCACAGGAAGGAGAGTTTGGGGCGGTATTTTGTTATCTAGAAGAAAGGAAGCAAACAGGAATCAGATAATCTGTTCTTTTGAGGCAGAGGGCCACCAGAAACCTGGTTATCAGTGCAACCACACAATCTTATTTTCATTACCCTCATCCTTCTTCTTTCCTTTCATTTGTCACTTCTGCCTCAAATTATACTGTAAGCAATTCAAACCAGGGTCTGTCTCATGCCATGTGTTTGTACAGTGTCTTGTACAAACTAACAAAGTATAAATTCATAATCACTAATCAATTATTAAGAATGTGTTAATACAATATATTGCAATGTATAATTAAGATATGAAGGATTATTAAGTAATCAGACACAGAAGAATACTTCACTGATAAAACTGAAAAATAAATGAGGTCTAGACAGACATGCTAAAATATCAATAAACTTCTATTTAAGTGTTTAAGGAGACAGGTACTAGATCTGTTCTGTCTTTGTACAGCACCTAGCACAATGGAGATCTGGTCCATGACTGACGTTTCTAGGCACTAGCACAATAACAAACAAACAATAATCCTACTTGAAAATGGATTAAAAAAAAATCAGTCCTATCAAAACGTTGAGCTGCAAAATAAGGACTACTATGTTTTGTAATTTTTAAGACACATTCTAGTCAGAAACCAACAATTACCCTACTGTCACTAAGTGCTTTTAACTACATTGCTGAATAGAGTGTTACAGGAAAGAACGTATGAGGAAGCAAAGTGGGATTAGTGTTTGCACCTAAAAGAGCAAATTAAGGGTTGCATAATAGGGGATATAAATCATAATGCGTATCAGAAACTGAAATGTAATTTTTCAAACAAAGCTTTCCCCCTCCACCAATTATACCAACTACTATGCATTCACTTACAATAACAGAGGATAAAAGTTGGTTTTGTTTCAGAATCAACCAGACTGCATAATCTATTCCCAGAGATGAACTGTCCTGATTATCTTTAGCACACACAAGTGTGGGAACCAGCAATTTACTCTAGAGATAAAAAATGCTACTGGTATCAGACACCTACTTTTACTGCCTTTTATTAGGGACCCACTACTACTAGATCTGATAGAAATCAAGACACAGATTAACAGTAGTGTTAAATTTTATAGACTTTCGTTGGACCTTGTGGTGTATATAGGCCAATAAATTCATTTTGGTCAAGGCTAAATGATCAAATAGATATCTCTCGCTGCTCTGATGTATCGCTGCAAAAGGAATGTTAATCGTAAGAACACTGAGGAAAGGAGAAACATAAATGTAGGTATGTCAAATAATACAATCAAATATTCGGTTTAAAAGAAAGTTTCTTATTGTGATAGGAGCCTTTGCTCAGAGATGCTTTCTTGATATGTTATGTAGGGTCCTTTTTAATGTCATTAAGAATTTTTGGATAGCTTCTCCTTCTAGATTACATGCCAAACTCCTGGATTACATGCCAATCTCCTTCTGGATTACATGCCAACCCACTTGCAAGGCAATGGTTTTATCATCTTCAGGAACATGCCTCTTTATCACCCATGAATTTACAGTTTCTGAATTTTGAAAAAAAAAATCCCTTAAGTAACGGTAGACTGGATTCAACTTTCTCTGTTCTCATCGATTCCTAAATCATATTTGCACTGATTCCACATACCTCATCTTTAAAAATCTTTTAACTGGCAAATAGAATGCTACGCAGGTGGAAAATCCAGTATCAGTACTGTATTTCTGAAGCTGCTTTCATGCATATGGTAAGGTCCATTTCTTATGCCAAAAAGTCAGCTAATTCTGCTGAATTAACCATTTCAACTAACTAAATAACCAAGTGCCTACTTCTGTTTTTTCAATACAACTAAGTGTTCTTCCAGTGCTCTGGGCACCTACAGCACTCCAATTCCTGATTGGAACTTAAGGCATTACCTTAATACAAATAAATAATCATAATTAATAATCAACAGTTCTCTTGTTTGGGTATCTAGAGGCAGGCGATAGTTACAGAGGAAATTGCTTGGCAGAGCATATGAACAAAAAACAAGAGCTAAGTGTAATTTATTGTTATCAACTGTCCAGATTCAGTGCTGACTTACCAGAGCCTCTGCTTTCACTATAGAAAGAGATGGCTGCTGATAGTAAGCACAGCGAAAAAAGGGTAATATTTTTCTTTATCTGATCATGGAAACTTTTGTTTCTCTGCTTTATTCAGTGATCTAAAGAAAGATACACAGAAAAGCTATAAAGGCTTACACTCTCTGTACAAAGATGCACACTATAATTTCAAGGTGCTTTTTTGATTTTACTTATGCCAAGCCAAAAGGGACATGGAAGGCTTTGCTATCATTGTTCTTGGGTAGAGAAGTGATAATTACCATTTGTCAAAGCATGTCACTAATATCTCGTGGATTATACATTCCAGAAGCATGCAGCATTACTGTATTTTGACACTGCTTGAAGGATCTCTTACAATTCATGGAGGCAGTGTTTAGAGGTGGAATAAGCCTAATAGACCAACAAGCCAATGCACCATGGAGCCAATGCACATTGTTCCCTAAAGTATATTTCACCGTGGTTTTTCAACCTAGTTTTAAGACCCAGGTAATGAGCTTTGAAACACTTCCCATGTGAATTTTTCCACAGCACTGCCAGGAAGTTTTCCCCGATATTCAGTTGACGTTTTCTTAATTCTTAGTTTCATCCTGTTACTTCATGTTACATCACTATGTCCTCTACCACACTAAATAATTCCTCTACAGCCTCAGTGTCACATATATCTGAAGATTATACCCTTGGTAACTGCATAGCCAAACTACACATATTTAATGTCAAACCTTTCCTATTAGACAGTCCATCCATCCATCTGATTATTCTGTTGCTTGCCCCTGAGCTCCCTCCATTTTATCAAAACCATTCTTGTTATGCACGGCTCAGAAATTAAGATACTAGTCCATGTAGGGTGACCCCAGAGCCTTATGAAAAGGGACTCCTGCTTTCCTAGTCTATAACTGGTTGCCTTTGCTCATGCAGCCTTAAACTGCACTGGCTATTTTTGTAGCCATATGACATTGGAAATTAAATTTACCGTCCCGTATCACCACTCCACAAGCCCACTGTGGTTTGCTAGATATGTGCATAGTGGGCAGGTCCCTCAAATGAGCAGCAGGGTGAGTGTATAGTGGGAGCATTGATAAATGCTTCACTCACTCTACCTAGTGCATGTAGCTGAGATAAAACCTCTTGCTCATTCACTCTTCTGGACACCTGGTAGATTGAGCTGTGGAGGTGAACTCTACCCACGCACCCCGTTTCCACCCCAATAATTCAACCCTGTCCCACAAACCTAAGTAATTATGCATAACCATCATTTTCCTAGTCATATACATGGAGTAGAAGAAAAAGAAATCTCGAATTCCCTCCACCTTCTGTCTTTCAGGATGAGAGAGAGCAAGAGAGAGAGGAGGGGTGCAGACCCATTTCTGTAAAGCTGCTCTCCTTTGCTCCTGGAAGTTCCAAATGAAAATAATTGTGCTCACAATTAACCATGGGCACAAGACTATGGGTGAATTTATTTGTGGGCATGAACATGAGCATCGACTCCAGTGGAGCTCAGCTGATTTAAATCAGTTTAAAAGCTAGTCTTATGTGTCATTCAGACACCCATCAGCTGATTTAGAGCGTTTCATCCCTCCCAGTCTGGAGCTAGTGAAGGTGACCTGAGGAATCTCTGCAGGGAGCCCAAACCTCCTCTACTGGGCAAGCCATAGATTTAATGGCTCCTGAAATATTCACATCCATCATCCTGGAAGAGGGATTTGTGTATATGTTGTATATGGTACTACAGGAATGATGCAGGACAGCAGGTGCTGGAGATATGGAAATCCATCAATGCAGGAGACAGGCCAATTAAAAGAAGAGGGTTAAAGAAAGCAAGGAGGCTACATTTTCCAAGTGTAATACTTTGTTGTTACATCTAAAAGAAGAAAGGGGACATGGAGTTTACCTCTTATAGCCAAAACAAAATGCCCTAGGGAACTGTGAAAGGTTGAGGATTAAATGATTTAGGGTGCCTTTAATCATTTGCATATTCATTTCTCTAAGAACATTCAAATATGCTGGGAAATGCAGGAATGAAAAATATTCAGAGACATGGGTGGTGGTGGGGAGTTGTCATTCAGGAGGGCTGTAGCACAGCCAGGCTTTGGGCAACCTAATGAGCGCAGATGGCCTGTATAGGCTGCCTGACTGGCGGGAAGAGTCAGCACCGCAGACCAGCTCTTAAGACCAGCAGTAGCAGTTTGGCGGCTATTTGTCCATGGCTGAGATAGCTCCTGCCTTAGCTCCAACCTTGTTTCTCTCCATGTAACCCTACTCTGACCCTCAGCTCTGATTCTTGGCTCTGGCCTCTGAGTCTGGCTCTGACCCTGAGCTCCTATTCCTAGCTACTGACTCCTGCTCCAACCACTGGGCATGACTGCCTACATCCTGGTCTCTGACGGGAAATGAAAATGGAAATGTCAGCATCTGGAAAACCTTGACATGGCATGAGACGCTCTACACTCTTAAATAAACGAAGGGGTGTAACACCATGGCTAGGGCCCTACAAAATTCACGATCCATTTTGGTCAATTTCACGGTCATAGGATTTTTAAAATGGTTAATTTCATGATTTCAGCTATTTAAATCTAAAATTTCATGGTGGTGTAATCGTAGGGGGCCTGACCCTAAAAGGAGTTGTATGGGGGAGGGGCCGCAAGGTTATCGTAGGGGGAATTGCAGTACTGCTACTCTTACTTCTGCACTGCTGTTGGCGGCGGGGCTGCCTTGAAAGCTGGGCAGCTGGAGAGCAGCGGCTGCTGGCCAGGAGCCCAGCTCTGAAGGCAGCAGCGCAGAAGTAAGGGTGACATGGTGTGGTATTGCCACCCTTATTTCTGCACTGCTGCTGGCAGGGCGCTGCCTTTAGAGCTGGGTGCCCAGCTAATAGCTGCCACTCTCTGGCTGGCCAGCTCTGAAGGCAGCGCAGAAGTAAGGGGGGCAATACCATGACCCGACTACAATAACCTTGTGACCCCCCGCAACTCCCGTTTGGGTTAGGACCCCCAATTTGAGAAACGCTGGTCTCCCTCATGAAATCTGTATAGTATAGGGTAAAAGACCAGATTTCATGGTGGGAGACCAGATTTCATGGTCCATGACGCATATTTTATGGCCGTGAATTTGGTAGGGCCCTAATCATGGTAATCACGGCAGGCCACGGCTCAAGTGCAAGCAATAAAACCGACTTTTAAAATGAGAAATTAATTCTCCTTCCCATGTTAAGCATACGTGCAAGTCTACGTAAATGAAGTAGAATGACTGTCATGGCAACTCCTCACATTTAATTTATTTTACTGTTATGAAAAGTGTGTGTCAAAGCCATCTGATATGCTGCACAAGCTTTAAGGGAAAATAACGCTGAGCCATCACTCAGAAATCATCCAGTTAAAAAAGACACATGCAAAAGAAAACAAACAACAGGGACAAAAGTCTGCGGGGAAAAGCTGGCGAAAACAGAAGGCCAAAATAGTAAAGAAGGAATCCACATGACCCATGCTGACAGCTACAAAGGATGTATACAGAATAGGTCATACCGATGGGATCTTCCACCAAGAATGCCCAGACTCCACCCAAATTAGAAGGACCTCAGGAGACAGTATGATCAATCCAGTTGATCCCATTTGTCTTGGAGTGACACAGGGGAGAGGCAATTAGGTACCTCTGATCTAGAATATTAAGGACTTATCAGTGGTTTAGGCCTTGGTTCTACAAGCTCTTGTGCCGTTCAGAGCAGAATGTGCTAGTTTATTGCCCTCCAATGCTAATGATGACAGTGAAGACTCTGCCTGGGCCAAAATAAGGTTAAGTGCTAGTTATAATCCCCCCACGCTATCAACATCAGTGCTACCATCACGTAATTGTAATCGTCATCCCCAACAGCTGCTGCATGCATACACTGTAAGGGAGGTGCCGTGCTCAAACACTGTGATTCTTACATTCCTGTGTTGGTCTATCACAATGGGATCAGCAGATCTAAAAGCTGACCTTTTAAGATTTTATATAATAAATAAAATAAGTACCAGAATTCTCATTTAGATAGTGTCATTGATGGGCATGACAAGTACAAAATGGTGGGTTCTTGCCTTGGGGAATTTATAATCTATGTCCCCAATTCAGCCAAGTACTGAGGCACGTGTCTATCTTTAAACTCATGAGTAGTCCTATTGATTCAATGGAGCCCAAATAAATACTGGTCAGTGGGACTACTCATGTGTTTGTTAGGCACATACTTACGTAGCTTCTTGAGTCTTTGTTGAATGGATGAAAATAAACAAGGGAGTTGGGATTTTTGGCTGCAGCACATGAGTTCATTAGAAAGGATGCCAAATGTGTAAAGAAATTATCTAGCATTCCTGTGAATCCTGCCTGCACACTTCACTGATCAAAACTGGACTGAAAGTTGTTTTATAATACAATTTTAGAAGAATTATTTTGAAGTTATAGAGAGGATTCTAATACACTCTAATACATATGTACAAATTTGAAACGAGTTGAAAATTTCCCCAAAGTCTCCATCTAAAGAGGGAATGTATAAGCTAAGTTAATAGCATCTAAATACAGAACTATTTATACACAGGTTTTTTTCTGAATGAGCTTTTAGTTATGAAATATATTACAGGATTCAAATGTCTGTGACAAGCATGTATGGTCCTTGATAACACTGTAAGAGGCTCCTATACTGCTCTAAGAGTTATCATCAACATCAAGGATTACTGACAAACAACATGGATCAACACAACGAGTCTCTAGCAAGATGTCATATATAATTACTGGGGTTATTTTCCAACAATGGCTCCACTGATTTGTAATAAATTGTCTTTTTTTTCAGATAATCCAGGAATTTCCATGATAGTAAATGTTTATCTTCCCATTACAGTGTACAAAGTAGGAATTCTGATTCAAGAGCTATCCCAAGCCAGAGCAGTAAAACTAGAGCAGAAATCTAGGTAGGAAGATACTGCAAGACTGCTTGAAAATCTATTAGCTGTGAGGGGGGAGGGATAGCTCAGTGGCTTGAGCATTAGCCTGTTAAACTGAGGGTTGAGAGTTCAATCCTTAAGGGGGCCACTTAGGGATCTGGGGCAAAAATCAGTAGTTGGTCCTGCTAGTGAAGGCAGGGGGCTGGATTCCATGACCTTTTGGGTCCCTTCCAACTCTATGAGATAGGTATATCTCCATGTTATTCTTTATAAAGGGAAAAATATAGCAGTGATAAGGGAATTGGGCTGATTCCTGTCATTCAGGCTCCTCCTTTTGTAAAGACAGATTGTGGCTCCACCTTATATATAACTGTGCAGAGGTGTAAGGAAGGATGGGGATAAGACCCCACCAGACACACTCCTCTCCATGATCTCCCTGTATAGCAAGTTGCACGGAGGAGGAGCAGGCTCCATCAGGCCTTTCACCATAGGGTGGGAAGAGGGCAGTGCCTGCTTTGACTGTCTCTCTACCTCCAAGTTCCAGCCTGCACATCTCAGCTAGCATGGACAGGTGGAAGTGATTTCTGCTGGCAAGGGACTAGTGCAGATTTTTCCCAAAGAGAAGGTGGGAGCAGGAGAGGAATACTGACTTCACAAATCATAACTTCTGCCCAAGACTATTCCTTGGAGGAAGCAACTACTAGAGTTGGGTGAAATTTTTCAACTGAATTTTTTTTCCAGTGAAAAATGTAGATTCAGTGACACTGAGGGCTTGTCTTCAGTACTGAGGAGGTCGATGCTGCGGGTGTTGATTTAGCGGGTCTAGTGAAGACCTGCTAAATCGATGGCAGAGTGCTCTCCGGTAGACTCCGGTGCTCCATCTCCCTAAGAAAAGTAAGGTAAGTCGACGGGAGGGTGTCTCCTGTCAACACAGTGCAGTGAAGACACCTGGGTAAGTTAACCTAAGCTACGTCGACTTCCGCTACGTTATTCACATAGCTGGAGTAGTATAACTTAGGTTGACTTACCCCAGCAGTGAAGACAAGCTCTAGGCCACTGCGTGAATTCATGTCAGTTTTGTCAAGTTCTTTCAACTGGGGAAAAAACCTCTAAAATACAATTCTGAAACAATGTAAACATTTAGTTTTGATATCTTTGAAATGAAATGTTGTGATTTTTCAATTCAAAAAGACTTCATTTGAAACTTCCTTTAATTTTAATATAATTAAAAAATATTTAAAACGCTCAATCTAAATGAAGTGTTTCATTTCAGGGCAAATGAAACATTTTGTTCAACCTGAAATGAATTTATTTTCATTTTTCAAAATTGCCAGAGAACAAAAAGAAATCCATCCTCACTCATCTCTACAGGCTGTATACTAAAGTTATAACCTAGCCCTTAGTAGTAAAATGATTACAATATAATTTGGCTACACCGTGATACGTCTTATGTACTGTATTTTAAAGTGTTTCCCCAATCACATTGGCATGACCCTTCTAACATGGCACACATTAAATGAATTAACAACTGTCTGATAGGTCTCAAAATGTAGCCGTAAATCGGGAATCATATGAGCTGGTCTGTTTCCAGTGTGGTTCCTCGGGGATTGGTTCTTGTCTCTACTCTATTTAGCATCTTTATCAATGATCTGGAAGAAAACATAAAATCATCACTGATAGTTTGCAGATGACTCAAAATTGGGGGAGTGGTACAAAATGAAGCAGACAGGTCATTGATTCACACTGATCTAGACTGATAAACGGAGTGCAAGCAAGCAATATATTTTAATATGGCTAAATGTAAATGTATACGTCTGGGAACAAAGAATGGAGGCTCTATTTACAGGATGGGGGACTCCATCCTGGGAAGCAGTGACTCTGAAAAAGTTCTGGAGGTGGTGGTGGATAATCAGCTGAACACAAGTTCCCAGTATGATGTTGCGGCCAAAAGAGTAATGTAATCCCTATGCATAAACAGGGGAATCTGAAGCAGGAGTAGAGAGGCTATTTTACCTCTGTATTTGGCACTGGAGCAACCGCTATGGGAATACTGTGTCCAGTTCTGGTGCCTGAAGGAGAATGCACTACATGTCTTATAGTGCTAAACTCAAGGACTTGATCTATTTTGCTTAACAAAGAGAAGGCTAAGGAGTGACTTGATTACAGTCTGTAAGTACCTACATGGGGAACAAATATTTAATAATGGACTCTTCAGTCTAGCTGAGAAAAGTACAATGAGATCCAATGGCTGGAAGTTGAAGCAAGATAAATTCAGACTGGAAATAAGGTGTAACTTTTTAATGATGAGAGTAATTGATCATTGGAACAATTTACAAAGGCCTGTGGTGGATTCTCCATCACTGACAGATTTTAAATCAAGATTGGAAGTTTTTCTAAAAGATCTGCACTAGGAATTATTTGGGGGAAGTTCTATGGCCTGTGTTTTACAGGAGCTGAGGCTAGATAATCACAATGGTCTCTCCTGGCTTTGGAATCTCTGAATCTATAGCTACATGCTCTGAATTAGTTTGACATTAACGATAGGCTTTTAATTTTGTGATGCCACCCATTCTTTGCTTTTCTAGGTTCATCCTCATCATATTATGTAGCTTTGAAAATTCAGGTCACATTAAAAAGGTTATGATAAAAAGGCATTTAGGTAAAATAATATGCAAACATGTTTAACAGGTATCGACCTATGGTATACAGCAAAAATGCAAATGTTATGCTATATTATTCACACCAAAATGAGTGTAAAGGCACAAATGATTAATGTAACCCTCATAAATATTCATAATACCCCAGGGCACCAATGCATTGAAGATGATATAGGACATGTAGCATTTGTATTCCTGAATAGTAATTCTCATTATGAACACTACTCTGGCTCTGCTGGCTTACACCCTTCTAATCCACTTTGCTGCACCATGTAGCCAAGCCCTTAGACACTGTAGTGTGATAACTGTTGGTAAACTGTGACTTCTTAAATGGCCAGTACTGTAAGTCTGGCCATTCTCTTACCAGGAGGCAGAGATGGTCCTGCACAATACATGTGAGCTACTTGGATTTACTGGAAACAGGTGTTTAGAACTGACAAAAGCCTTCCCATACTTCTGCTCCTCTTCCAGGGTGTGAACACTGCTTCCGGTATATCCTGAGCCATTGGTACCAGTGTTTTAGAGATGAAAGAATGGCATGTCTGGATAAAAGCCCTCCCTGCCTTTATGCAAGAACTCTGGAGAATGAACTTAATGTAGTATCTCCCCTTAGAACTCTTACACTGAGCAATACAATGTGACACCCATTCAGTGCATGGAAATTCAGACCCTCTCATAAAATCTTTGCTCAAGGAAACAAGAGAATGTTACATACTAAGAACCGGGGAGAAGTGATGGAATATGGTATTTTGGATGGCATTTCGCATTTATTTTATGATGCTCTCTCTTTTTTCTCTAAGCACTGAATTATCCTGTTCCCATTAATTTTCTATTCCATGATGATCAAGATGAGTGCTTGCTGAGGACTTTCTTTTTTTAAAAGAAAAAGGCCAGGAACAAAATAACAAAACGGCACACATTGAATCTTCACATACCCAGATAAAACAATGCAGTCTCAATACTCTTCCATCACTTTATTCCTAAGCAGGAGTTATGAAAGTAGGGATGGCTTCATGGTCTAAACATTAAGTTTGTAATATCTAGACTTCCTGCAATCACAGGTTCAAATCCCTGGGTAAACTGAATTGCAATTCTTTACTGTGGATAGGTCCTCTCTGCCCTGCATGAACATTAAAGGTCCCAGGATAATTTCCTAAGACAAAGTTTGCCCTGATGCCTTTCACCCATGCTACATCTCTCTGTAACAATGCTTTGTACCAGCCGATGGCAGCAATACTGTAGTGCATGATTTGTGATGTGTAGTATAGATATGAACTATTATTTAAAGGATAATACATATTAATTGCTCTGTTACAGTGGGGTCTTAATGGAAAACCATTCAAAGCAGCAGGAAAATGAAAAATAGAATTCTATTTTCCATCACAATGTTTCCTGTGATATTGTAGGAGGGAGACAGGGGATCATTAACAAGCAGGTCAGCTTTTCTTGCAATGGCAGCCTAGCATACAATATGCTGGTTGAAGACAAACACAAACCCAATGTTAAGTAAAAGCCTCTTTGCCCCTAATATAATAGAGAAAATGTTTAACAATCCATCCTCTAGTGATGCCAAGGTCAGTGAGAATCATAGATGTGTTGAATAAATGCTGGGCATAAAAGCTATCTGGAGGCACCTGCAGAATAGCCACCTAATATTTTTAACAGTGCTTAAAGAAGAGAATGCAAATACTATAATCTTCTAATATTAGAGAAGTTTCCACCCTTTCCCACTGCACATACCCCTATAGGTACCCTATGCATGATATGGATGAAAGCCTTGCACAGTGCTACATTTTTATTTAGACTTAAGAAAAAAAGAGCCAGTCTAATGATATTATAAACTACATGATAACAAAATGAATCAACCTCCCTAATAAGGCTGTTAAACCAACCTCACCTCCCCACTAAAAGTCTCTCCAGCCACTCCTGTCCCCTGCATATCTACCATGCTCCTCCTTCTCTGGCACAATAAGAGCAAAAATTCTATCTGATTTGAAGCCTTCTTATCCAGGAAGCACAACGAGAAATAATGGACTTTGCTGCTGAATGGAGTCAGTGAGGATTAACCAACTATCCACTAACTCAGGGGTTCTCAATCTTTTTCTTTCTAAGGCCCCTCCAACATGCTATAAAAACCACACAGCCCACCTGTGCCACAACTGGTTTTCTGCATATAAAAGCCAGTGCAGGCGTTAGGGGTTAGCAAGCAGGGCAATTGTCTGGGGCCCCATGCCAGAGGGGCCCCGGTGAAGCTAAGTTGCTCAGGCTTCGGCTTCAGCCCCAGGTGGCAGGGCTCAAGGCCCCAGGCTTCAATCCCATGCAGTAGGGCTTCGGCTTTCTTCCCTGGGCCCCAGCGACTCTAACGCTGGCCATGCTTCGAGGACTCCCTGAAACCTGCTCACGACCCCCAAGGGGGCCCTGGACCCCTGGTTGAGAACCACTGCACTAACTGGAACAGGTCAGCTGACAAGGAACTCACAGACACAATGGCAGAAGAAAATGATTTGTGTATCACTAGCATAAGATTTAAAGTCCTCTGTATTTCTAAAAATGGTCAGGAGCAGCCCTAGATTTCCAACACCAGAGTTCTGACCATTTGCCTCAAGATTACCTGTGGGAAAAGGGTGTTTGGGAGCTGCCATATAGATAATTGTGGGCAAAAGACAATTGTAATGTTGTATTAGACCACTTAGGACGGAAGAATCCCATGCACCGCTACAGGCTGGGGACCGACTGGCTAAGCAGCGGTGCTGGACCTGGGAACTACAGTGGATGAGAAGCTGGATATGAGTCAGCAGTGTGCCCTTGCTGCCAAGAAGGCTAACGGCATTTTGGGCTGCATTAGTAGGAGCATTGCCAGCAGATCGAGGGAGGTGATTATTCCCCTTTATTCGGCACTGGTGAGGCCACATCTGGAGTATTGCATCCAGTTTTGGGCCCCCCACTACAGAAAGAATGTGGACAAATTGGAGAGAGTCCAGCAGAGGGCAACAAAAATGTTTAGGGGGCTAGGGAACATGACTTATGAGGAGAGGCTGAGGGAACTGGGTTTGTTTAGTCTGCAGAAGAGAGAGTGAGGGGGGATTTGATAGTATCCTTCAACTATCTGAAGGGGGGGGGTCCAAAGGGGATGGAGGTAGGCTGTTCTCAGTGGTGGCAGATGACAGAACAAGGAGCAATGGTCTCAAACTGCAGTGGGGGAGGTTTAGGTTGGATATTAGGAAACACTATTTCACTAGGAGGGTGGTTAAGCACTGGAATGGGTTACCTAGGGAGGTGGTGGAATCTCCATCTTTAGAGGTTTTTAAGGCCCAGCTTGACAAAGCCCTGGCTGGGATGATTAAGATGGTGTTGGTCCTGCTTTGAGCAGGGGGTTGGACTAGATGACCTCCTGAGGTCCCTTCCAACCCTAATCTTTTATGATTCTATGATAATGGGAAGGCTTTTCAACCTAGCAGACCCAGGTATGCCAAAATCTAATGGCTGGAAGTTGAAACTACAAAAACAGACTAGAAATAATGGACGAGTATTTAATAGTGAGGGTAGTAAATGTTGGCTCCACAGAAATCTTCCTCCCAGCTATCTGAAACCAAACTGTTCCATAAGCCTCCAAAACTGGATCAATAAAAGAGCTTCTCCACCCCAGTGGGAAAGTTTGTCCCCAAATCAAAATCAGCAGGTGGTAGTTCAAAGCCAGGCTAAAAAAAAAAAGTCATATACAGCATAAACTAGATCCAAATACCAGCTAAGGCGTGTCATGATAATTGGGCCAACAAATTTAACCTAATTGTGAGCTCAACTATAAAAAGTAAGTGAAAGTTCAGAAGATGTCACAATAACCTCTAATAACAAATATTGATGGGAAAAGGTACAAAAGGAAGGTGCACAGATTGATTTAGTCTAAACAAAAAGCCCTACTGATATAAATCAAGGACTGCTCGGTAAACAAGAAAATCTGGGTCTAGAAATCAGTAAACCAAAACTTGTGTGTTGGGTATTAGGCCTAATGGTGGACAACATCATGAAGGGATGGGCTATTCCACCCTTCACTCTCTTTTTGGGTCCTTAAGAAAGAGATTTTCAGGGGAAAATACAGAAGAACAGACAGAGGCTATTGGAGCAAGCGTCACCATCATGTGGGCTACCCTCACCAT
Source organism: Terrapene triunguis (assembly GCF_002925995.2). Lineage (NCBI taxonomy): Eukaryota > Metazoa > Chordata > Testudines > Emydidae > Terrapene > Terrapene triunguis. Next base: position 12,552,656 of record NW_020664420.1, on the reverse strand, counting down.
TCCCTGGGACCCTGGGCCTTCGTCATCCTGATCCTGAGAGATGTCCTGAGCAGATCAACCCAGAAAGCGGGACCCAGATGATATCACCACCCCTTCCGGCTTAAACTGAATCCCAAACATTAACAGCATCAACAGCAGCTCCAGCCCATCTGAACTAACCATCTAACAGACTTGGTTTTCCTTCTAAAACTCTCTCCGGCTAGATCAAAAAGAAACAAATGATGTTGTTAAAATGAAAGCTTTATTTAATATTTTGTTTCAAATATTTTAACTGTTTTTCCTTCTTTTGTTTAGCTTTAATAAAAGGTTAAAAGGATTTGTAATGGTGTGTTTACCATGGCAAAACAAACTGTACACCAAACTCCAAGCCTCCAAACACAGTTTAATGTTGGATAAGGACAAGGTTTATACCCATATATGCCATCTAGATTAATACAACAGGCTTGATACTGCTTTCATTGAAAGCAGTCTGTGTTTTGGAATTAACTTCACTGACAACAGATCCAATTGTGAACTCAAATGTATGGTTGTGCAGATCTACAAGTCTTTTGACTGTTGCTTAAGTGCAGCAGCTGATTTTCCTGGAGGCAGTACACAATGTGCTTACGTGTCTGATGTAAGAATCTATAGTTTTAGAGATTTACTGTGCAATTTATAGTCAGAGTTACAGTGTGAGGAGCAGAGCTGGACAAATTTTTCAGTCAAATAGTAAATTTGCCTCCAACTTGTCAGTAAATCCAGGGTACATCTTACGAAGTTTTGCCATCGCAAGTTACGTTGGCATAAAGCCACCAGAGTTAGTATAGTGCTTGTGCACAAGCATACTTGGCTCTTTGCGTCAGTGCTGTGCCTACTCACCAGGAGCGCTTGTGTCAGTGGGCAGTTTTGGGGCAATTGGGGTGCTTTTTGATTTAGTTGGGGTTGGTCCTGCTTTGAGCAGGGGGTTGGACTAGATGACCTCCTGAGGTCTCTTCCAACCCTAATCTTCTAGGATTCTGTGAATGCACAGTGCAGTGCACTATGGGTAGGTATCCCAGTGAGCAACCCACGACCATTCACCACACCGTTTTTTGGGTAGTTTTGGCCATGCATAGTGAAACAAAAATGAGTCCTGCAGAGGTGACGGAGAGCCAGGGGTCAACTTTCCATAACACCGTGTTCTCCATCCCATAATATTCACTCTGTCCCATAATTTTTGCACCTATTTCAATTTCCTACGAACCTGCACTGGACTTGTTGCTGTCCGCTGCCTTGGACAGAAGCATGGAGCCTGCACAGCTCTGCACTATTGTCATGAGCACTGCAAGCACAGGATGCACGATCCTCCGGTATTTGCAGAGCCACCAGAAGAACAGTGGGGAACCTGACAATTTCTTGGAGGACAGATTGTGTTGGGACATAGCACAAATCAATTCACGGCTCTTGGCGGCACTCCTGCAGATGGTGGAGCCCAAGAAACGAGCACTGGCTAGTGGGATTGCATCATAATGCAGGTTTGGAATGATGATCAGACTGCTCTGCATCTTCATTATTTACCAGTCCCTCAATCTTTGTGTCATCTGCACAATTTATCAGCGATGAGTTCACGTTTTCTTCTAGGTCTTTGATAAAAAATATTAAATAGCATAGGCTCAAGAACCAATTGCCGTTGGACCCCACTAGAAACACAGTTGCTGGATGATAATTCCCCATTCATAATTACATGTTGAGACCTTTCAGTGTAATGTGTGCCCTGTTGATTTTGTATCAGTCTAGCACAGGGGTGGGTAAACTACGGCCCGCGGGCCGAATCCGGCCCACCAGACATTTTAATCTGGCCCTAGAGCTTCCGCTGGGGAGCAGGGTCTGGGGCTTGCCCTGCTCCAGCACTGCAGCCTGGAAGCAGGGTCAGGGCCCGCTCCGCATAGCTCCTAGAAGCAGTGGCATGTCCACACTCCAGCTCCTACGCATAGGGGCAGCCAGGGGGCTCTGCTCTGTACGCTGCCCCCGCCCCAAGTGCCGCCCCCACAGCTCCCATTGGCCGGGAACTGCAGCCAATGGGAGCTGCAGGGGTGGTGCCTGAGGACATAGCAGCGCGCAGCAGAGCCGCCTGGCCACGCCTCCACAAAGGAGCTGGAGGGGGGACATGCCACTGCTTCTGGGAGCCGCTTGAGTTAAGTGCCGCCTGGAGCCTGCACGCCTGAACCACCCTCCCGTGCCCCAACCCCTTGCCCCAGCCCTGATCCTCCTCCCACCCTCCAAACCCCTCGATCCCAGCCCAGAGCACCCTCCTGCACCCCAAACCCCTCATTCCCAGCCCCACCCTAAAGCCTGCACCCCCAGTCGGAGTCTTCACCCCCCACACCCGATGCCCACTGCCCAAGCCCAGAACCCCCTCCCACACCTTGAACTCCTCATTTCTGGCCCCACACCTGAGCCTGCACCCCCAGCCAGAGCCCTCACCCCCTGCTGCACCCCAACCCCAATTTTGTGAGCATTCATGGCCCGCCATACAATTTCTATACCCAGGTGTGGCCCTCGGGCCAAAAAGTTTGCCCACCCCTGGTCTAGCATCTTAAACAAACTGTTGTGAAATATCAAGGCTTACAGAAGTCTTAAGTATATTACATCAACATTATCAATTTTTTATGAAGTTACAAGTTTGGTTGATAAAGTTATCAAGCTATTTTGACAAAAATCTATTTTCTACAAACCTATGTTGATTGGCATTAATCATATTACCTCCTTTAATACTTCATTAATCGAGTCCCATATAAGCTATTCCATTATTTAGCCCTTGCTGACAGGCTTACAATTACCCAAGTAATTCTATTTACGCTTTTAAAAATTCTAGCACAATATTAGCTCTCTACCAGTCCTCTGGAACTTCCCCAGTGTTCCAAGAATTATGGAAAATAATCAGTGTTAGTTGTCTAGAGTGCTCTTTAGATAGTTCTTTCAAAACTTCTAGATGCAAAATATCCAGACTTGCTGATTAAAAAATATCTAACTTCGTAGCTGCTGTTTAACATCCTCCTCAGTTACTGTTGAAATAGAAAATATTTCCTTCATCATCAATCATCATACAATATGAATACATCATCTGGCTTTTTTTTCCCCAAATACAGAACAGAAATCTTTATTGAACATTTCTGCTTTTTCTATTATTGATGATTCTACAATTTCTATCTGGTAATGGAGCAATATTATTGTTAGGATTCCTTTTGTTCCTAATATACTTAGCAACTCTTTCTTATTGTCCTTAATACTACTGGCCACAGATTTCTTCGGGAGAAGCATATTTAAAAGTGGCTCTGTAAGCTCAGTTTGTCTCTTTCCCCAAAAGAAGTTGGTCCAATAAAAAGATATTACCTGAGCCATCTTGTCTCCGATAAATATATTTCATCCAGCTTTGCTGTAAGGGACAGAGAATGAGGAAAGAGGGAAATAATATACCACATCATCCACAAATCCTCTACATTGTTTCAGTCGTGTCATAATTAAGGCTACATTTTAGTCACAGGTATTTTTAGTAAAAGTCATGGACAGGTCATGGGCAGTAAAAAAAATTCACGGCCCGTGACCTGTCCACGACTTGTACGATATACCCCTGACTAAATCTTGGGGAGGGAGGCGTCCCGGGGGTGCTGCGGGTGTTTCAGGGGGTGGCTCGGGGGGCACCATGGGTGCTGGGGGTGGCTGGGACCCCTGCTGGTATTGGGGGGCGGGCGGCAGCCCATGACCTGGGACCCCCACTGGGGCGGGAGGGCAGGGCTGGCAGACTCCCTACCTGGCTCCGCGCCTCCCCATAAGCTGCGACATCCCTCAGCTTCTAGATGGAGGTGCAGCATGCAGCTCTGTGTGCTGCCTCCTTCCCAAGTGCTGGCTCCACAACTCCCATTGGCCGGGAACCACAGACAATGGGAGCTGTGGGGGAGGTGCCTACAGGCAGAGGCAGCGTGCAGAGCCTCCTGGCTGCACCTCCCCCGAGGAGCTGAGGGATGTTGCCACTTCCAGGGAGCACCCTCTGAGGCAAGGGTCGCCCAGAGCCCTCACCCCTTCCCACATCCCAAACCCCAGCCTTGAGCCCCCCATCCAAACTCCTGTTGCTGCTGGGAGAGGGCGGTGGCTGGGGCAGAAGTCACGGATATCACAGAAAGTCACGGAATCCATGACTTCCATGACCTCCATGACAAGCTCTCAGGCTTAGCCATAATATACAAGAACAAATGGGCATAAACTGGCTATGAGTAAATGCAGGCTGAAAATTAGAAGAATGTTTCTAACTGTCAGAGGAGTGAGGTTGTGGAACAGCTTCCCGCTAGAAGCAGTGGGGGGCAGGCAACCTGATTGGTTTTAAGATATAACTTGATAAATTTATAAACATGATTCTATCCCATGGTTGCTTGCAATAGCAGAGACTGGACTCCATTGATTTAAACCACTTTTATTAAGTGTGTGCCTTCAGCCCTGTCACCTCGCACTATGTGTTCATTAGATCTCGCAAGCCAAATAGGATTAGGCAAAATCAGTACTTAGGGAACATTTGCACCGAGTTGTTTTGGGAGATTTATTTGTTGGCATTCTTCCTTCGGGCGTCTGTACTGAACAATTGTCCATAGCATGGTGCTAGGAGGCACTTTGCTGATAGAGATGAAGTTTTTTGGATCAGATGTAAAAGATATTTGACCTTTAAAGATCCCAGAGTCAGAGTGCTTTCAGGAAAAGTAGTGGCGTTCTCCCTGCTTCTACTGATCACATTCCCACTCAGGTAAATAAATTCTGACTACCCTAAATTCTTCTGCACTCCTCATCTGCAGCTGTTGCATAAATACAGTGTTGCTATACGCTGTCACATGTTTTCATATCCACATCAGAGGTGATACCATTAAAATGATGATTCAAATGAGTTTTATGCATCCCTTACATAATTTGCAGGAGCTTTATAAGGCTTAATTAGCTAAGTGCCAGAAGACACTTCGATGAAAGAAGTAGAAGGAATTTGTATTATTTGTGAAATGTGACTCTACTGTGCTTGGAATATAGTATACCTGATGCCTTGACTCCTGGGTCCAAGAGGCTTTATGAAGGCACAACTGACAGGAAGGAAATATAGCCTGTCTAATTTCAGTAGTCTGTCTCTAGTTCATACTAGTGCCTGCAGAAACCAATCTAAGATTATCTCATTCTCAAGCAGTAAAGATTACTCACAGCACAACTGGAGACCAGTTTGACAAGAACATATATATATCAGATAAAGAACGTCAGTTATAGTGACGCTGCACTTTCAGAATGGACAGGCAGCCTACTGCAGCTGCATGGATCAACAGGCATTGTCAAAGAGAAAAGGACATGACATTAAAAAAAAAAAAGCTGTTGTATTTGGGAGGTTTCTCAGGTTGTATTTTCCCAACGATGTGAATGTAAGTGTTAAACCAACAATACTTGCCACAAGAATGACTCAGAATGCTCCTCCTGAATTCCCCTTAGCTGTCATTGCCTTTTTAACTCACCTCTGATGCCTATGAGAAACTTGCAAACTGATACGGTCATGCTGGTCAAATAACTTGAGTTTGATTTATTTGTTCCATTTATTTATTGCTCCCCCATTGTCTCTTTCTTTACTTGTCCGTGAGTCACCAAAGTCACTCCTTCTTCTGTGTTTCGTAAGGGCCTACTACACCCCATCTCAAAAAAGATAGATTGGAATTAGATAAGGTTCAGAGAAGGGCAACAAAAATGATTAGGGGTATGGAATGGCTTCCATAGGAGGAGAGATTAATAAGACTGGGACTTTTCAGGTTGGAAAAGAAACGACTAAGGGGGGATATGATAGAGGTCTATAAAATCATGACTGGTGTGGAGAAAGTAAATAAGGAAGTGTTATTTACTCCTTCTCATAACACAAGAACTAGGGGTCACCAAATGAAATTAATAGGCATCAAGTTTAAAACAAACAAAAGGAAGTATTTTTTTTACACAACACACAGTCAACCTGTAGAACTCCTTGACAGAGGATGTTGTGAAGACCAAGACTATAACAGGGTTCAAAAAATAACTAGATAAATTCATGGAGGATAGATCCATCGATGGCTATTAGCCAGGATGGGCAGGGATGGTATCTCTAGCCTCTGTTTGCCAGAAGCTGGGAATGAGCGACAGGGGATGGATCACTTGATAGTTGCCTGTTCTGTTCATTCCCACTGGGGCACCTGGCATTGGCCACTGTTGGAAGAGAGGATACTAGGCTAGATGGACCTTTGGTGTGACCCAATATGGCCATTCTTTTGTTCTTATGGTGAGATACTAGGGAAAAAAATGATAATAAAGAAACAGGCACTGAGCACTGTTGTCTTCCAGGAAGTTCTGTGTAGTCTTAGATGACACAGACTGAATATCTATATAGATTTTTCTATCCAATGTTTAAAATCCCAGAGGCCACTGGACATGACATAACACCTGAATTTTAATGACTAGAATTTACATGATCAAATGCCAGTGAATACATAGGGTTTAGCTTGGGATATTTTAGAAGGATCATTATTTTCAGCATTATATAAATCACACTGTACATTATGTTCCATAACTATAGAGCTGGAAACAGTACTGCTCTAAGCAAGGCAGTACATTATTCACTATAGCTTTGATATATTGGAAGTTCTTGATTCTTGTACCACCATTGCTTTTTCTGGAATTTTCAGTTTGATATAAAAATGTTGATTACTTTAACCCCCTATGGATTTATGCATTACAATTTAATGTCATTAAGTAGATAAATATTCTGGGAATATAAACTAGGGCTGTTTCCCTCTAACTAAGAATCCAAGTGTATGTAGCCAAAGAGCTATAAAATTGATGGGTTAAATCCCGTAACAATTACTCTGTCATAACTCAGGCAGAATTCAATGAGAGTTTTATCTTGGAAAGGCAGGAAGAGGACTGCAGGCTGTGGGGCACTAAGAACATTGGAAGATGTGTGTTGTTGAGCCCCTGGGGTTATTGGTATATCGTACAATTTTCAAAACTCTTCAGTGACTTAGGCTGCTAAGTCCCATTGAAAGTCAATCATACATAGGTTCTTAAGTCACTCTGGTGCTTTTGAAAATTTTACTCACTGTGGTCACAGCAGGGGAGTTCAGGATTCATTGGTTCTATTCCCACCCTTGTGACCTTTGGCAAATGGACTTCACCACTAAGTGCCTCAACCTTTAAAATGAAGATCATGTCTTCCTCACACTGGATCTGTGCAGCTTAATCAAAGTTTGTGAAGTGCTCTGAGAACCTGGAATGACTGGCCCTACATAAGTATTATCAAATCACGGGTAGAAAATAGTTTGCTCTAGTTAACCACTGATTCCAGTGGAAAGATTCAAAGAGAGGGCAGGCAGTGACATGGTCAAAACAATGGGAGAGAAATAGGATTCTTCTCCAGGCATTCTGGAGAGAGTGAAGAGAGGGTCAGATAAATATCTAGGAGGATAAAGTAGCCGTAGTCAATATAGATGCTGATTAGGGCATGCACAAGTGATTTTGCAATGGGAGTGGAAAAGGACAGATTTAAAAATTGTGAAATAACAAGTGATAGAGTTGTCTCATTGTCCAGATGGGAGAGGAGAGAGGGAGGACTCAACCATGACATCCAGATTATTGGCCTGGGTGGCATTGGAAGGTGCCAGTAGCAGTGGAGAATGGAGGAAGCAAAGCAGGTTTGGGAGCAAAAATTATTAGCTATACCTTCCTTTCAACAATAGTGTCTAATATGAATGATAACCCCTTTCCTCTGTATTGTTTTCCATCCTTTGAGAAGATGTTGCTGTGAGGCAAAAATTAGTTGCTCTTCTTGAAGTATTCAACATTTTTGCCTTATGTTACAATAATAATACTCCACACTCATCTAGCACCTATCATCTGGGGGATTTCAGAGTGATCACTACATTTTACTGAATTCTCATGAATTTATGAAAGAGGAGACATAGGGCTCGTACACACTAGCATTTACTTCAGTATAACTTAAGTCGCTCAGGTGTGTGAAAAAGCCACTCTGAAGCTCCCCCGCCAACATAGCTACCGCCGCTCGGGAAGGTGGAATAATTATGCCAACGGGAGAGAGCTCTCCCGTCAGCATGGAACATCTGCGCTAGCTGCGCTACAGCAGTACAGCTGCACCATTGTAGGGATTCTAGTGTAGACCAGCCCTGAGATACAGAGCGATTAAATAACTTCCCTAGGTACACAGTCTGTGGCAGGGTTGAGAACAGAATGAAGGTCTCCTGACTCTCAATCCTGTGCCTTATCCAGAGAAATCTTTCTTATGGGGCCAAAGTAACTTCCAGACAAAATAAATAAATAAAATAAAATAAATAATAAAAAAAAGAGTATAACAGGTGAGAAAGAAACTGTCCCCAGGACTACAGTAGAGCCTTTTGCATTTCTCAAAGCCCCAGGGAGATTGCACAACAAGGTGTGCATAAAGCAGAGCCACTTGCATGAACAAATCCCCATTTTATGCATGCACATATGAAACCTCTGTGGACACAATGGCAGCACATTGATTTTTTGCTGGAGTTCTTGTAATTCCCTTCTTTGGGAATGCTGCAGGTAAACACTGAAAGTCATTTCCTGTAATGGCAAATAAGCATGACTGCATCCCTCTTCGGTTATGAAATTTTAAATAAGTATAACTAATCTGGCAAGGCGTCCATTTTCCAGCTTGATCTAAAAGCACAACACAGAACATAAAGGACACTGGAGGTGGGGAGGAGAAGTGGTCAGGCTCAAATAAAATTAATACAAAAATCTGTAAACATTTAGCATAATGGGACCCTTTACAGGCAGTGAGCTTGGTAAAATTCAGAAAAAATGGTCTATGAATTGCTCCTGGAGGGACGGCTGGCTTTATTGAAATTAGAGCATAATCTGTAAAGGTTTAAGAATAGTCGGGTGATGTTTTCTAGGCAATGGATTGTGCTTTAAAGCAAGAACAGTGCTTGAGTAAGCTTTTAAATGAAAATCATTACATGTTAAGTCACAGGATTAGAGGGAATGTCAAATTGAATGCAGTGGACTCTTTGCCCCAGAGGACCTAGAGAGCCTATAGGCCAAGTCTGACAACATCTTTGAAATCCAGCAATAAATTAACAGCTAGATTTAAGTGGATGGAATTTACATCAATCAATAATGACAGCGGAGATGGTAAGAAACTGAATGTTCCACAATAGAGAAAAAAGTAGCTAAGTGCAGACTGCAAGCCAAACAGCATTAATGAAGAGCTTCTGTTTTTTGCAAACTTCAGATTTATTCAGGTAAAGGGGGGGGGGGAGAGGAGGAAAGCTGCACACTTTTCATTACCCTACCCCACAAGTCTCTACTGGCAAGAAAGCGAGACTTCTTTTCTGAATTCACTTCCTGAAAAGTATATCTGCATTCAGTAATAGCAAACATTATGACTGTCTTTACCTGACAAACCTCTGAAGAATCTTCCAGTCATACACCAAGCAAAGGTTAAAATAAAATGCCAAATGTCTCTGCTAATGGCCCTGAACCTAAACAAGGAGTCCCATGACAGCACAGACCACTTCAAGACTGACACAGACCTAAATGACTTGACATATGGTAATCTAATAATACTGCCATCAAATAGAACCATGCCAAAATGACCCTAGTACCTAGAGACGCTCAAATGAAATTAATGAAAATAGGATTAAGCTCCAACCAAAATCATTAATAACTTTGCTTCAGCATAATTATATCCTTCATCTATAGCTTGGGCATGAACTTTGAGAGAGATTAAACTAGGCAGAAAGCTTGCAGGATAACAAATAGGCCAATTTTGAGCAAAAATGACCCAAAGAAACAATAGAAAAAGGTAAACATTTACAATTGTGACTGCTAATGTGTTATGGTTGGTTTCACATATCTGCAATGTCTAGACTGCCTGTGCAGTTTATGGGATATTTGAGTTGACATTATAAGGTAAATAAAATGTTCTGTGGAAAATGAAGGAATTACTATGTTTTTATAACACTGATTACTATATGAAAAAATTAAAGTAACAAAAAAAAGAGTATAGCAATTGTACACTTGTGCGATGGAGGAGAAGGCTTTCAAACCCACTGAAGTAAGTAAAAGATGTGTTCTTAATTCAGGTTAGCTAACCCACAGTAACTAACCCAGGGTAAAACAGCAGTGAAGACATAGTAAGTCAGGTTTTAACTCGGGTTAGCAGCTTGAGTTCAACCCCAGGCTCCCCTATAGGCTTTAACTCAAGCTGCTAATCCATTTTAAAACCCAAGTTGTTGTGTCTTCATTGCTATTTTAACCCAAGTTAGGTAATGTAGGTTAGCTAACCAGACTTAAGAATACACCTTCCGCTTGCTGCATAAATATACTCTTAGTGACTCAGGACTCGTAGCACGCATTCCACTGACTTTCAGTGGGACTTTTGCTCCTAAATCACTTAGGTTTAGCTCCTCAAAGATATTTATGCACCCAACTCCCATTGATTTCAATGAGAGTTAGGTCTTTAAACACCTCTGAGGATCTGGGACTTACGCCTTTATGAAAATCCCACTTCAAATTGTAGCCCAGTGACCTAGTTTGCCTTTATTATATTAACATTATATTCTGCTTTGCATTACGTTCAGCAGTAATGCAAGAAACCTATATGCCTGTATCCTGTAAGATATTTGCTTCAGCAAGCTAGCATAAGACTTGAGGCCTATGAACTTTGAACAGATAAACTTTGCAAAGATAAATGGCCCAACGGAAAACCCCAAGTATTTGGGGAGCTGGAAATAGAGTTTCAGGGAAAGTTCTGATCACAGGTAAATGTTCAACCACAGAAGTGACCTGGAAATGAACTGATGTACATAACAGGTACATGAGATAAGCAGGGTAACCTTAGACGTGCTTGTCTATATATCTTTTCTTATACCTTCTTATGGGTTTGATTATTTGTTTTATTATAATAGGTTATTACATAGGTTTATATTAGGGTATATTTTGGCCATAACGCAAGGGACCTACATGCCACATCCTGTATGTTGAGCTAAGGCAAAGTTAGCATACATATGCTTGGGACCTTTCACCTAAATAGATGGTGATGAGCTAAAGCATAAGGTCCATATATGGTTGCAACCTTTAACATGGAGAGGTAGGTTGGCATAGGGGACTTCCTAAGTTCATACCCTTTTAAACTTAACAGGTACACCACAACTTGAAACTTGAAAAGAACCAAAATAACCGGTTAGGGCAGAAATAACAAATATGATACCTAACCACAAAAGGCCCATGGTAATGAATTAATATATATGATAATAAGTTGAGATCATTGATATACTAACCTATAGAAAAAAGACACTCCAACATTAGTAAGGTGAGAAAATACAAATAAGGAAAAGGGGAAAATCCCCTACTGAATATGCAAACATAACGGCGTTAGCGTAACATATTACAAAATTGGCACCCCAGGTTAGGGGCAATAGAAGAAAGAGATGTAGTGCATGGAAAATGCCAGAATTATGGCCACTGATGATGATGGGAAAGGTGATGGTGATGAGGAAGACAATGGCTAACATTTCAGGTTGTTCTACAAGGGATGGTGTGAGTGTTTGGATGTGCAGATGTACATTCTGTTTTACTTCTATCTACCTTACTGAGTTGGGGTGTTTGTGACTGTGCTAAATATATTAATAAACTATATTTGTAAATATAAAAGAATTCCTATAGTGTGAGTGTTGCAACTGTGCACATCGGGGTTCCCAACTATATAATAATTTGAATAATACTGGGCCTGATCTTGGGGCAAGGACCTGTCAATCCTCAAAGTGATAACTGGGAATTCTTGAGTAATAATTATAATTAATCTAAAAATCAGGCAACAGATTGGCACCCCAGATGGGACCCTAAGAGGCACACCGGGACAACCTCCCTACCGGGATAGGAAACTCTAAGTAAATCTAAGTTGAAATCCAACTGATCTCAAAGTCAGAATTTGATGCTGATCAAAAACACTGCACAACTCACCAGGGACTTCCTCTTTTTCCTCAGCTGTTTCCTTTCTGTTTCTTTGCCTCTATCATACTACTAGTTCTCTTAACTGATTAATTCTGCAATAGAGGGAGGAATATGTCCTCCAGGGGGCAGGACCAGCTCTAGGCAACAGCAAACCAAGCATGTACTTGGGGAAGCACAATTCCAGAGGCGGCATTCCGGGTGGGTTTTTTTTTTTTTTTTCCTTGGGACGGCAAAAAACCTAGAGCCGGCCCTGCCGGGGGGAAATAGTAGACACAGACACAAAGGAGCACTCGAGGTCTTGACCATCAGTCTAACTTGGCATGTTGTGTGGGTGACCACCTGTCTCCCACCATTAGGTCTCCATGAATATTGTAAGTATGTAAGGACGCCTCATTGCACTCTAAGGACATCCTCATTGGGTATTATTGACTAGTCACTGGGGTTTAGTATCTTGCAAAAAGGAGATTCCTTTATACATGTGTTAAGGGGGCTTTGTAAGTTGAATTGTGATAACATTATGGTACCTGAAGTTAAAATGGCAGACGCACAGAGCTCAGTGACCCACACTCCATGGTGGAGGGAGTAGCTAATTGATGTTTTAATTTATACCAAAAGGCCACAGTAACTCAGAATTTGTACAGTTCTGGCTACCATATTTCATCCCCCTCAGCTCTCCCAGGCTGTGTCCAGATCCATTTATCGTCAACCTGCCCCTGCTGCTCGGTAGGTCCCGACTGGGTAATAACCTCTCAAACAGCTAAGAGCACATTAGACATCAAGGGAAGAGAGAGGGAGAAGACCCTCCCCTACCCTCCTGCCCCGCTTTTCTTGGGACTTCTTTAAGTAATTGTTGAAGCCAGTTAAGGGGTTAATTATTTAAGCAGGGAAGCCTCCACATATGTATAGCGTGAAGTGCTAATTAGACTAGCTAGTAGAATTTAATTGAGCTCATTTGAAGTAGAAATTAAAGATAAGTGGAGTAGAATTAGCCAAAATTTCTGGGAACCCAGTTGTGGTCAACCAAAATACAGCATAAAAATATGTTAAAAATCACAAAGGAAGTTTCATACGAATGCAACATAGCCAGGTTATTTTAATCACCCTAGTTGGTAGGGGTTGATCACCCTTACTGAGTTGGGATGTTTGTGACTGTGTTAAATGTATTAATAAACTATATTTGTAAATATAAAAGAGTTCCTATAGTGTAAGTTTTGCAACTGTGCTCATCGGGGTTCCCAACTGTATAATAATTTCAATAATACTGGGCTTGATTTTAGGGCAAGAACCTGTCAACCCTCAAACTAATAACTGGGAATTCTTAAGTAATCAATATAATTAATACATAATCTAAAGATCAGGCAACAAAATGAACTCAGTGTGGGATTTTCAGAAGTGCTTAGATTTGGCTTAATTCTGCTCCAGTGAAGTCTCTCATAAAAATGTAATGGGAGTAGACGAAGTTAGGACAATGTTAAGTTCTGAAAATGCACCCCTTAAGCTCCTAAATCAGTGGCAGAGCTAATACAGTGGCTGTCAGGAATTGAGCCGGGGACTACCCCCCTTGGCAGCCTTTAGGTGTATGTGTGTGGTGCCTTTTCACATGGGGCTGGAGAGCAAGCCCACCCTCACCTGGAAGCAGCCGTTCCTGTCCTGCAGAGCTAGGCCAGCTCCCTGCTTGGGCTTTGCAACATGAGTTACAACCCTGTACACCAAGTTGCAACACCACTCATTAAGATGTAGCCTGCCACCCCTCCATCATGTCAGGATTAATACCCAGCGTGGGGAGCTGGGCCAAGCCCCGCAGGACAGAAGCCCCTGTTCCAAGGTGTGGGGTGGACTCGCTCTCCAGCCCCCCTCCCGTGATGGTTCTCGGGGTATCCAAGACTGAGTCATCTCATTACTCACTGCCTCCAGCAAGAGGGAATCTTGCCCGCGGTAGCTGGGTGTCAGCACCCTAACATCACCAGCCCTCTAGTCACTCAAGCACTTTCCTCAGGGCTATGCCAGCCTTGTCCTTACCATGCAGTTTAGCAATAGGTGCACTCCAGTCCCCAAGTCCCTTTTAATTGCTCCCCTGTGATAGCCAGCTCATGCTGGTTACTCATAGAAATCCCAGATCCTGTGCCCCAATTTACTAGTTCTACCTTAAATCACCGCTCCTGTAAACCACACAGCACTTATAATAAAACAAAAGCAGGGTTATTTAAAAAAAAAAATAGAGATACCACTAGAAATAAGAGAGTGATGGAATACAATATGACTACAATATGAAACAAAATTATAAAATTCAAATCTGGGTATTTACTTATCAATAAAGTAGGTTTTCTTCCAAAAGTTCAGTCTGTTGCAAAGCTCGCTGGCTTCAAGAAGCCATGATCCAATTTTTCCATGAGAACATCCCCACACCCAAGATGTCTCCTCAGCGAATGGATCCCAAGTGCCTTTCCCGCACTCTGTATTATACTGAAACAGCCTTTTGTCTTTATTCACGGGCAGGGTTATTGTCTGCCTGTTGTAATGTTCCTCTTTTGCCTCCAACTCGTTTTGATTGCTGGCAGTTGTCTCTCACGGTTTTTCATTTAAAGTATTGGGATAGAGCAAAGCTTGACAACTGAGTCTTGCAACGTTACCAGCTAACCAGGGTGGGGTAACAACTCTCTCCAGCTTGAATGGGCCATCACAGAGAGACATATTATTCCTAAGCCCAACTAACTTTTTCTCCAAGTCCATAAAGGATACTTTCAATATAATTACATTATTCCTTAAATATTGTCCCTACACACGTCTTGCCATGATTATTAATCTTGACAAGCTACGAGTTTTCTGTAGATACCTTACATATTACTCTTTATGGAGAAATATCCTGCAAAATGTGTGTTTGGTGTCATGAGTTATCAGGCCTGAGACAAGAGTTGTTTGCAAAGAACAGGGGACCCTTTGCCAAGGAGCCTTGATGTCATAGCCACAGCCCCCTCTCCCCCACATGCACAGCCTCCCCTCTGCACCTCACTCTGATTAGCATTGTGATGCCAGGGCAGAGGATGCTGCTCTTGGTGGTCAGTGCCCCCTCAGACATCCCCCCCCCCACATACCATGTTGCAAAACCTGGCTAAGCCATTGTCCTAAATAATCATTTTAGGAACTCACAACACAAGCCAACACACGTTTCACTTTGTGAATCCATTAGTCAAAGTATGGATGGAAGGTGTATTTGTGTGAATTAATGAATGGGGAGAAGGGGGTAGAAAGCTTGTTACATGCTCAATCTTCAAGTCTTTGCACCTCCCATTCTTTCTTTGATTTCAGAGGAAGTATAGGCCTTCAAGACTGAGCCCTATATGCAGCGCCGTATTATTGCCTAGGCCGACAAGGCCTAGGCCTAAGGCGGCAAATTTTCAGGGGCGGAAGCTCCCCTCCCCTCCGCGCCCCGTCCCCCTGCTCCAGCTCACCTCCGCCTCCTCTGCAAGCGTGCCACAGCGTCCTGTTTCTCTCCCCTCCCAGTGCTTGCACTGCGAAACAGCTGTTTCGCGGGGCAGGGAGGGAGGGGGGAGGAGGGGGAATGCCACGCGCTGGGGGAAGAGGCGGGGCCGGGGGCGGGGATTTGGGGAAGGGATCCAATAGGGGAAGGGAGGGGGCGGAGTTGGGGCGGGGACTTTGGGGAGGGAATTGGAATGGGGGCGGGAAAAGGGCGGAGTCGGGGCGGGGCCAGGCGGCAATTATTTCCCGGCCTAGGGGCAGCAAAATTATTAATCCGCCACTGCCTATATGCTATAAAGCAGTGCAGTCTAATCCCACTGGGTGTCAGTAGATTTTTCCCCTTGATCCATAAGCCAATAAAGGTTGTGTAGTATGCCACACAAGCTACAAAATTTGGCCCCAAAGCTTTTCTTAAGAAGTGAGAAGTAAATGTACTGAGGTAGAGAAATGTCTACTAGAAACCTCTGCTTTTGCGTTTATGGACATTGAAGACCTCAAAACTGTCTCCTTTGGCAAGTTAGCCTTCTTTCTGCTACTACCACCACTCGGCGCTACCTCTGCAGTGCATATATGGCAATCATGTAGGGCCCAATTTCTCACATGGGAAGGTGTCAGGCTTATGCATTCATTTAAGGCAGCAATTAGTATTATGCAGCTGCTCTTGAATGAAAAAGCACCTCCTTGGAATAGGAAGTGGCTTCTCCAGGTGCAGAGATAGTGACTGACCTTTAACGAGGTACAAAATATCCTAACGTCAGAAATCCAGAGCACTCAAAAGCCCAGCATGCAGGAAGCAAGACCCTGTGTAACTGAAATGCCTGTGGATAAGCAGGAGGGTGCAAAAGAGCAGAAATAATATCAATATCAAACTCCATAAATTATAACAGGGCAAGCAAATCAGACACTGAAAAGTACTGCCTGAAGTCCCCAAGTCCTGCTCTCCAGCAATAATGGCCTGTTATACATATATCAGGTCTTAAGGTATAGTATACATTTCAAAGTAGCAGCCGTGTTAGTCTGTATCCGCAAAAAGAACAGGAGTACTTGTGGCACCTTAGAGACTAACAAATTTGTTAGTCTCTAAGGTGCCACAAGTACTCCTGTTCTTTATACATTTCAAGACACTTAAACAGTCAAGCTTCCCTCTGAAAAGCCAAGAACAAGCTCTCTTTATAACATTATAATACTTAGTCCTGCCATGAATGCAGGGGACTGGACTAGATGACCTCTCAAGTTCCCTTCCAGTCCTATGTTTCTATGATTCTGTTTTGAATTTTCTGAATGAATGTACTGGCATACAATATTCAAATGCTGTAACTGAAATATTTGAAATCTGAGTAGCCCTCTCCAAGTTTGGGGGAGAGAGAATTTCATGCTTTGACAGACTCTCCCAACCCCGTACTTGCTCCACAACCAATCACAAGCCAGCTTCCTCTCTTTGCACTAGAGGGGAGAACCTGCACTGTTCACTTGGCAGAATGCTCAGCAAAGTGTCTGTTTTGTATTTTGCCAGGATTCTCTAGAACTGAACAAACCCACAAGCAGGCCCATTGATGGGGGAGGGGGCAAAGGGGGCAATTGCACGGGTGGGCCCCAGGGCTCCTAGACGTGTGCGACCGCTCCGGGCCCCGTGGGCCGGCACGATTGGCCAGCGCGGTCAGTCTCGTAAGTGACGGATACATCACTTCCACTCCGGGTCACCCCCAGGATGTCCCTGGCCTTGGGGCTCGGAATTGCTGTCAGCAGGCCTGACCATAGGAATCTACAAATTATTGAAAACTGCTCTGCAGGAAACCAAAACTCTTCACCTGAAGGTGCTCAGTAATTGAGTGCTCATAACACATGGTCTTTCCCCAATTGCTAGCCCACACATACTTAAAGAGGAACAGCAAAAACAAACCAACCAAACACACGCACCCTAAAATAATTTACTATGTAAAAATCACAAAAAACTCATGTATGTGCCTTATGTATGCTTTTCTTTCACCAGGACTGATGCTCAGCTGGTGTAAATCAGTGGAGCTTCACTGAAGTCAATGGTTCCATGTGCCACAGAAACCTTTTGACCTCTATTAGTAGTGGGAGTTTCTGTGCTTTTGGTTAGCCTACTGAGCACATGGCCATGATCAGAAAGAACCATCTACAGCATTCAAAAACACAATTTTGAGAGGGTTTCAATGCACCCAGTCCTCAGAACTCCTACACAGAAATACTAATGCATATTGCTCTTGATGTTTAAGAAGGCAGCAGTCTTAGTGGAGGAAGCAGATGTCACAAAGTACAGCATGCATGTTATAACACTAGCAAATGGGAGGAAGCATTTTTGGAGCTACTGAAGTGAGTGAATGAAAGGTGTGTGTTTTTTTTTTTTGTAGAATATGAAGTACAATAGTGCTTTGTAAGAAAGGAGTTCTGGTAACTGAGCTCCAGGTTACATCAGGTTATGAACGGTTTTAGTGATAGGAAAAGCTCTGGCTTATTCAGCACCAACAAAGATGAAGACCAGATGTAAAGAAAAGGGTTTACCACTGAAACTGAAGGTCAAGCCAATGGGAGCTTTGATTCAGCCCTTGTCATAAATCAGATAAGCCTGTCTTCTTTCCCTCAGAGCTGATTAATCTCCCTTTGTTTCTTTTCTACTTCCCCACCTCTTAAGAAGTCCCACATCTTGGCAACGCATTAGAAGAGAGTGGAAAGTAACCTCAATACCTGTTAAAGTTGCTCGTGCGGTCAGCCAGAGAAGACACTACAAAATAATGTGAAATATTCCATCCCTGTAAGGCATGAACATGGCAGGCTGGATGGTCATTTACACTGCTCTGGCAGTGTGAATGGGTCTTAAAGTGGGCCCAGAGCCATGTAATAGGATCTTAGTGTGAATGAGAATCTCTGCACTTGACCTTCTTGTAATTCTGGTCCCAAATCAAGGTTTCCACATGTGGTAGCAAGTTATATTATTATTAGACTGCCAGGTCAGCACAAGATTGAGTCTTAAAAAATATGATAGTAACACTTTATATTATTGATTTGTATAAAAATACAAGAAATGGGTGTCTTCTCTCTTTACACCTTCTCCATTATCCATTCACAGAGACCCTGCTATGAGCTCTATGCTGGTATTCATAAGTTTGTCTCACCACACCTCTCCTGTTTCCTTCTGTCCAGTCCTGCAAATATATGAAACTTCATCCTCTATCACCGGCTGTCAGTTCAAGCTAAACTCAGCCTAAACTGTGCGTGTTCTTCTTCCTAAACCCTCTCCACTCCTACCTTTCTGTCAGCTAGGACACCACCATCACTCAGACTCATAACCCCAGGGAAATCTTAAACTTCTTCAACTCTTCTGCCAGGTTGTTATGAAGCTCAGCTCTTTTCCCACAGTATATAAAAGGTACCAAATGCCTAAAACACCTGTCTACCCCTCCCACCTCATTTACTGCAGCCTCCTCATCTCTAGCTCTTGACATCCCTTTCACTGTCCTCCAATCTGTCCAAAGTGCAGCTACTAAGAATGTCTTTCTTGGTATTGATTCCTCCACAGGCCTTTCATTTCCTACTAGCTTCTCCTCCTTACTCTCAGATCCTTACAGTGCCTCACCCCAGCCTAAATATCAGATCTTGTTTCTTATTGCATCCAGCCCTCACTTTCTTCCCTCCAGCAAGAACAGCCCCTTGGGAGTCCCTTGGGCTCCTTCTCCTACCTTCATACCTTCTTCCACACTTGGGATAACTTCCCAATCCCATCATCAAGACCCCAGCATCTCTTCCTTTAAATCACTCCTAAACAGTCACTTTTTCCTGAAGACCCACATCATGGGGATGATAAGGCTGTTAATGATTTTAAGAAGCAACGTCTTTGTCAGGAACCCACAGCGGAACTCAACCCAGCTCATTGCGCTCAGCTGATTCAGTTAATGAACCTGGCCTCTTGATTGGTTGTAGAGTCCACCAGGCACATTCTTAAACTCTGCAGCAGGCCTGAGTGTCTGGCTGTGCAAAAGCATTCTATGCCTGTAGGTGTGTTTTTGGTCTCACTGCCTGTTCCTAGCTTCCTCCTGGCCCTTGTTCCTGCTTGCTGCCTGGACTTGGTGTTCAGCTTCTGCCCTGGCTCTGACCCTTGGCTCCTAGTTCCTAGCCCTGACACTGGCTTGCTGCCTGGAATTGGTAACTTGGTACCTCATTTAGGCTTAGGCCCCTAGGCCAGGTCACCCTGTTCCAGCTATTAGACAAGGCTGCCCACAGCCTAGTCCACAACATTTTTTAAGCTAACACCATCTCCAGCCTCCTGGTTTCTCCTGTTCTTTTTAGAGCTGTGTAAACTGAAGTTCTCTGGGCCATTTTCTTATTTGCTGAGTGCTACTAAGGAGCTTGGTACAACATGAGACTGCCCTGAGCAGTTTACAAAGTCCTATGTAAGTCTAGAAAGCTCCCAGTTTCATTTACAGTGCAATGAATGTATGAAACACTTTTTGAGAAGACAGTTTCTTAACCTAGCCTACACTGACCCTCCAGTCCACACACAGTCAAATATCCTATGGCATAGGGACAATGGGCACTTTGCCACTGTATCCCTTGAGGGTTACTAAGATTTATTCTGGCCCATTTCCATTTATCTTGGTCAGAAGAAATAGTTACTAGCTTCTTACTTCTACTTATTTTTCTCCTTGTCGCTTGTCATGTCTCAAGGTTATTTTAAAGCATGTTCTACTCTGAAAAATGACTGTAAAGATGGCTCTGTAAGAGTCCAAATTTGCGTCTCAGTAGCGTATGGACATCTAGGGCCAAATTTGCTAAACTTAGAATTAACAAGATGGTTTAACTGCTAACCTTGGAAACAGCCACAGAACTGAAAGTCAAGTTGTGTTCTTTTGCACTCTGGTATCATCATCAACAATCAAGATTATGCAAATCAAAATCTGCTCTCAGTTACACCCATCAAAGTGGTATATAACTATTAGTTACTACGGAGCCCACTTCAGACTGACATTGGTGTAAATGAGATCAGAATCTGATCTCAATACTAGAAAGGAGGGTATGGATCAACATTCATGTTGCACTCCCCATCAGTACCTGGCCTGGGCCAGGGAAGCTAATGAGCTAACCAGCAGACCAAATTCAGTCATGTGTCCTGGTCACTAGCCAGTGGAGGCATGTTGTGTATATGCTAAGAAGAAGAATACTAGAAAGGAAAAACTAGTATTTTCCAAATAAAAAATGTGGTATTGGTAAGTAGTCACCAAGAAGTTCGGACACACTTTCAGACTATGGGTTGTTTGTGATTTGTTCTCTTTAACTATTTGCTGTTTGAAGAGTAATTGGTCACACAGTATTAGTTCTGTTTCCTGATGGGATGCATTTTTTTTTTAACATGAGACAAATGAATGACAAACAGCAAATAAAATACTTCTGGTAGGGATTCCTGAAATTGTTGGGATTTGAAAACATCTTAATGAATCCCCACAAATATCTATACACTTGCGAATAATGAATAGGATGACCCTATGAATAACAATGAATCAAATTCAAGTTGTTTATTCGAGAATATATTTGAGAATCTGATTTTTTTCTAATGGTTTGGCCAACTCTACCCAAAATATTAACGCCTTTCAATACTCAAGCAGCCATGCTCACATCAATATATTTCCTCTCAGCAATATTGATGGATCTGGTTAAACATGAAGGGATTAAAGAAAACTCTTAACAGAGGGCCCAGTCCTGTACTGGCCAAACTAGGAAAGGAAATATGAACCTGAGCAGTTGCAACCTTACTTCTTAGCCTGGTCACTGAACACTCTAATGTGTGTTACAATGGCCAGAGCAATAGATGAAAGGGGCAGCTCATTACATTTCTTTAACTCAATCTGTACATACAGCTGGTCCATTCCCCTGTGGAATGGAATTTTGAAATTCATCTATTAAATGGAATCTAACTTTTTGCATTGTGGCCTCAGGCCTGCCAGGACATGGAAATAAAGATGAATAAGGCTTAGGCATGTTGCCGTACATGTAATTTTGTAATTGAATGTGTTTTATCTGCTTAAAGGACTGTTCATGTAAGTATGCCTTAGAATATTACTTTTTAATGAGGACTGATTAAAAAAAAAAAAAAACTCCTGCTCGCGTATAATTTATGGTGCATCTCCAGCAATCTAACTACTGTTTAAGCAAGAAAAGCATCCCCCAGTTACATAACACTGGTTTGGACAATATTGATATTGTAGATGGTAAATCAGTGATACCAACGAGCAATGCAATGATTATAATTGTTACATTAGCTGGTTATTCTGAAAGAATTCCTTTTAATTAGCTCATCGTAGATTATATATGTTTGTATAAACAGCTATTCTAGAATGTCTGAGAGAGGACATGATAACAGTTTTCAAGTACGTAAAAGGTTGTTACAAGGAGGAGGGAGAAAAATTGTTCTCAGGCTTAAATTGCAGCAAGGGAGGTTTAGGTTGGACATTAGGAAAAACTTCAGGGTGGTTAAGCATTGGAATAAATTGCCTAGGGAAGTTGTGGAATCTCCATCATTGGAGATTTTTAAGAGCTGGTTAGACAAACATCTTTCAGAGGTGGTCAAGATAATACTTAGTCCTGCCTGGAGTGCAAGGTACTGGAGTAGACCTCTCGAGGTCCCTTCCAGTCCTATGATTCTATCATTAGACAAGGAAATTTGTGATTCAATTGAGGACTTAAGGGTATAATTTGGTTCAGATAATAGCACTTTTAAAAATCAGTCAATTATGTCTGCTTAGACAAAATTGACTACAGAATGTATTAACACTTTTACATCAGGACTCAAAAGTTTCCTGAAAACATAATATTGATGTGGATGGGATCTTATTTTCACTGGCTACAGTACAGTAGCTTCAAGACTTAAGTAAGAGCTGCAGCTCAAATTTTAAAGGGAGGGCACTTCTGAGCACTGATACTGAAGTTGTGTCGATCATGCAAAAGAAAAGCCATCAGCAATAGTTTGCGGAATGAAAACATATGGGATTTACCTACAAAACACAGAGTAAGTGAACATCCTTCATGTGCAGTGTGGTAAGCAATTTCTTCCTCCTACTCAACCTCAACTTCAGTGCTTTCAGAAGAAAAGTGCTGTACACATATTACTTTATGTCTTCCTCAGACTCAGCATATAAAGTGTTGGGGAGGAAGTTATTAAATAAAGCACAAAACAAAACACAAAGAAACTCCATATGAGGATAAAAGCATATCCAGCTACAGTTCAAATTTCTTGCATATCAGGGGTGTCTGACCGTGTTACCTCTGCCAATAGTTAGTATAGCTATGAATATGATCTTTGGATCTTATTCCCTTAAGCAGACTTTTGTTTAATGTCTCATTTTTCAGCAGTCTTTGCTAACATGCTTATGGACTTCCACCTGCTTCTTTGGTAATCATGTGTGTGCAGGGAGAAAGGATGGTTGTGTGATTAGGGCACAGGACTAGGAGTATGGACACCTTTTTAATCCTCAGCTAAATGACTGGCTTCTTATGTGCCTATAAGCAAGTTACTTAACCTCTCTCTGCCTCAGTTTCCTCATCTGGAAAGTATTGTTAAAAATGTTGACGTCTGGAGGCGAGAATAGATTCTCAAAGAGGCGCAGCACACAATGCATAGGAGAAGTGGAGGCCTAAGTGTTAGGCCACACTTTCATCCACCTAGACCTCAGCTACTCAGGCCCCCTCAGTACAATTTAGGATCCCAGATTTGCCTAATGATTACAGCTCGTTGGAAAGAGTTCCATCAGGAAATTTGCAACAGTAAATGCCATTTCGTTATAGTCAAAACTTTCTGCAGGAATGTGTCAATCTGAAATTTTGTTTGTTTGTTTTTTTAAAAATGGGAAAATGTTATGTCATAGGTAAGACACAGCAGGTAATTGTCCTGCTCTACTCAATAGGGTGAGGCCTCTACTGGAGTACTGTGTCCAGTTTTGGGTGCCACACTTTAGGAAGCATATGGATAAATTGGGAGAGCCCAGAGGACAGCAACAAAAATGATAAAAGGATTAGAAATCCTTACCCATGATGAAAGGTTAAAAAAATTGGATGTTTAGTCTTGAGAAAAGACAATTGAGGGGGGATCTGGTAAGTCTTCAATTATGTTAAGGGCTGTTATTAAGAGGATGGAGACGAAACGTTCTCCATGTCCACTAGAGGCAGAACAAGACGTAATTGACTTAATCTGCAGCAAGGGTGATTTAGGTTCGATATAGGAAACACTATCATTATAAGGGTAGTTAAACTCTGGAATAGGCATCCGTGGGAGGTTGTGGAATCCCCTTTGAAGTTTTAAGAATAGGTTGGACAAACACCTATCAGGGATGGTCTAGGTTTACTTGGTCCTCCCTCAGCACAGGGGGCTAGACTAGATGACTTCCAGCCCTACATTTCTACGGTTATCAGAATGGAACATTTCAATTTTTTGTTTCAAAATGACTTTTCATTTTGAAAAGTATTTCATATTATAATGTGTATTATCAAGTACAATATAAAAAGTCAATCAGAATAAAACATTTTGGTTTAATTGAAACAGAATATTTCAATTGACCCAAAATTAAATCATTTTGAAAGTTTTGCTTTTCAGGGAATTCCAAAATTTGTTTTTTTTTCCAAATCAGAACAAAATCAAATTTTGAAATGTTGGAATTTCCCATGGGATGGAAATTGACTTTTGACCAGCTCTAATTAATGACAAAACACCTTTTAAAAAAACAAATGTTATTTGTTATTTGATCCACATTAATGTATTGATCTACAATAAAAGGACAGTACAACTTTTCTTAAACTCTGTGTCTGCCAATCCTTCATTCTAGAAATGCATTTGATTTACATACTGTTGGACATCAGTTCCCCTAGTTTACCTGTGTCTTTCAAAGTGACATCGGTCCACAGACTACAGAGAGAACTAGTAAAAATGGACAATGCCAGTGTGAATTTTAGAAAGCAATGTTCTATTTGCTAGAATTGATTTTCCTTATATTTTAACATAAGAACATAAGAACGGCCATACTGGGTTAGACCAAAGGTCCATCTAGCCCAGTATCCTGTCTACCGACAGTGGCCAATGCCAGGTGCCCCAGAGGGAGTGAACCTAACAGGTAATGATCAAGTGATCTCTCTCCTGCCATCCATCTCCACCCTCTGACAAACAGAGGCTAGGGACAACATTTCTTACCCATCCTGGCTAATACTCATTAATGGACTTAACCTCCATGAATTTATCCAGTTCTCTTTTAAACACTGTTATAGTCCTAGTCTTCACAACCTCCTCAGGCAAGGAGTTCCACAAGTTGACTGTGCGCTGTGTGAAGAAGAACTTCCTTTTATTTGTTTTAAACCTGCTGCCCATTAATTTCATTTGGTGGCCCCTAGTTCTTGTATTATGGGAATAAGTAAATAATTTTTCCTTATCTACTTTCTCCACATCACTCATGGTTTTATATACTTCTATCATATCCCCCCTTAGTCTCCTCTTTTCCAAACTGAAAAGTCCTAGCCTCTTTAATCTCTCCTCATATGGGACTCATTCCAAACCCCTAATCATTTCAGTTGCCCTTCTCTGAACCTTTTCTAGTGCCAGTATATCTTTTTTGAGATGAGGAGACCACATCTGTATGCAGTATTCAAGATGTGGGCATACCATTGATTTATATAAGGGCAATAATATATTCTCCGTCTTATTCTCTATTCCCTTTTTAATTATTCATAACATCCTGTTTGCTTTTTTGACCGCCTCTGCACACTGCATGGACGTCTTCAGAGAACTATCCATGATGACGCCAAGATCTTTTTCCTGATTCGTTGTAGCTAAATTAGCCCCCATCATATTGTATGTATAGTTGGGGTTATTTTTTCCAATGTGCATTACTTTACATTTATCCACATTAAATTTCATTTGCCATTTTGTTGCCCAATCACTTAGTTTTGTGAGATCTTTTTGAAGTTCTTCACAGTCTCCTTTGGTCCTAACTATCTTGAGCAATTTAGTATCATCTTCAAACTTTGCCACCTCACTTTTTACCCCTTTCTCCAGATCATTTATGAATAAGTTGAATAGGATTGGTCCTAGGACAGACCCTTGGGGAACACCACTAGTTACCCCTCTTCATTCTGAGAATTTACCATTTATTCCTACCCTTTGTTCCCTGTCTTTTAACCAGTTCTCAATCCATGAAAGGACCTTCCCTTTTATCCCATGACAACTTAATTTACGTAAGAGCCTTTGGTGAGGGACCTTGTCAAAGGCTTTCTGGAAATCTAAGTACACTATGTCCACTGGATCCCCCTTGTCCACATGTTTGTTGACCCCTTCAAAGAACTCTAATAGATTAGTAAGACACGATTTCCCTTTACAGAAACAATGTTGACTTTTGCCCAACAATTTATGTTCTTCTAAGTGTCTGACAATTTTATTCTTTACTATTGTTTCAACTAATTTGCCCGGTACTGACGCTAGACTTACCAGTCTGTAATTGCTGGGATCACCTCTAGAGCCCTTTTTAAATATTGGCGTTACATTAGCTATCTTCCAGTCATTGGGTACAGAAGCTGATTTAAAGGACAGGTTACAAACCCTAGTTAATAGTTCCGCAACTTCACATTTGAGTTCTTTCAGAACTCTTGGGTGAATGCCATCTGGTCCCGGTGGCTTGTTAATGTTAAGTTTATCAATTAATTCCAAAACCTCCTCTAGTGACACTTCAATCTGTGACAGTTCCTCAGATTTGTCACCTACAAAAGTCAGCTCAGGTTTGGGAATCTCCCTAACATCCTCAGCCATGAAGACTGAAGCAAAGAATTCGTTTAGTTTCTCTGCAATGACTTTATCGTCTTTAAGCGCTCCTTTTGTATCTCGATCATCCAGGGGCCCCACTGGTTGTTTAGCAGGCTTCCTGCTTCTGATGTACTTAAAAAACATTTTGTTATTACCTTTTCTCTCTTTTCCCAACAAATGCGAACATCGCTTTATGTTTCACTATAGCTAGCTTGCAAACTGTCACCATTACTGATAATATTGGGAAAATAGAACAATCCTAATCCAGAACCTCTTCTAAGAAGTTGTTCTGAGGTTCAATTATTCCCCTTGCACACCCTTTTTTACACATGTGCCTTGTACCTCTCCTTCCCCTATCCCCACATTTGCATACAGTATAAGATAGTCTTTGGGTGAGACATAAAGGCCGAATTGTTACTCCAGTGCCAAGTCCTAGAGGTGGAGGGAAGTGGGCTTGTTATCTCTCTGTCTTTGGTAGCAACAGGTGTGTGGCAGGATGCAACAGTCTCCTCATTGAGCAGTATAGTCTTGGCATGCTGGTGCTGTGCCAATGCTTGCTCTCCAAGTATACTGTGCATTTCTGAAATTCCAACATCCTCAGAATCACGTGGGATGAGCATCAAACAGGCTCTAGAATCCTGAAAGAGAGCTGCTGTAGTGGAGTCAATCTCAAAGACTACTAGCTCCCAACAAGGTTCAACCTAGGGATGGGGAAATGGGACGTTTAGTAACTCCTAAAGAAGGAATGAGGAAGCAGATGCTCTTAGTAGAGCACCTAGGTGAGTTGAGGCAATGGGCCATATGAGCAGTGGATCTTCAATAAGAAAAGTTACTTTTTGGGAAGGGTGTTACATTAGGAGGGTCAAAGTGAGAGGAGGATGGAACCGTTTTCCATCAGAAAATGCTGATTCGACACAATCAAAATATGCCACAGCAACCTCTCAATTCCATCTAAACTTTCTATGCAAAACAAGAAAAATTACCTGGATTCCTGCCAGCCTACCCATCTCCCTGAGATCCCTGGTTCCTCTGCAACCTGCCAGGCAGAATAATATCCCCAGAATATTATGGAATTTCACTACTGTGAAAAATTTAGTATTTGGTTTTTCATCTTGATTTGGGATGAAAATTTTCCCCAAAAAACTTCATTTTGCGCAGAATGGAAATTCTGTTTCCCAGCCAGCTCTACTATTTAACTCACTTTTTGATCTTCTGGTCTTACACAACATGTTTTTTTTCCCGAGAAGTCCAATATAATCCACCCCAAATGCAAAACCAAAACACCTTGCATCTCTCGTTCTTTATAGCACTAATAAAGTGCTAGGTGCTTTAGAGGCATGTTTTTATGGGTGAAATATTTCATGCACACATCATGCTACACTCTGAGTGAAAAGTCTTTCAGTGCCCCTAAAACATCATAACAGCACAAGAGGATTGTTATTAAAGCCATTCATTTTTAAAGTACCATTGTTCACAGTCTGGTACAGCAAAGCGTCTAATGAGCAGGTCACCAGCAGGTTCTTCCAACACTGGTCTAGTCACACACCAAACCAAATTTGTAAATTAACCTCATTACCAGAGTTGCAATAAAAAGCAGCATGAAGTATCCCATGATTGGGGGGAAATGTTGCCCTAGCAACAAATTACCACTGTTCCTGCCATGAAGGAAGTCACTAATGTTTACATATGGGTCAATACTTCAGTGCTGCTTTGAAGAATGATTTACAGTAAAAAAAAATACATATGGTAGAGCATATTTAAAATGAAGGTTAATGATAGTTAAAGTGTGTATTCCTGATACAACTAAGAGCATGCTTATGCTAAATATTTCACAAGCTTAATATGAGTCAACAGTGTAACACTGTTGCACAAAAAGCAAACATCATTCTGGGATGTATTAGCCAGAGTGTTGTAATCAAGGCACGAGAAGTAATTCTTCCGCTCTACTCTGCACTGACTAGACCTCAACTGGAGGTGCCCAGTTCTGGGTGTCACATTTCAGGAAAGATGTGGACAAACTGGAGAAAGTCCAGAGAAGAGCAACAAAAATGATTTAAGTTCTAGAAAACATGACCTATGAGGGAAGATTGAAAATATTGGGTTTGTTTAGTCTGGAGAAGAGAAGACTGAGAGGGGACATGATAACAGTTTTCAAGTACATAAAAGGTTGTTACAAGGAGGAGGGAGGAAAATTGTTCTCTTTAACTTCTGAGGATAGGAGAAGAAGCAATGGGCTTAAACTGCAGCAAAAGAGGTTTAAGTTGGATATTAAGAAAAACTTCCTAACTGTCAGGGTAGTTAAGCACTGGAATAAATTGCCTAGGGAGGTTGTGGAATCTCCATCATTTGAGATTTTTAAGAGCAGGTTAGACAAACACCTGTCAGGGATGGTCTAGATAATATTTAGTCCTGCCTTGAGTGCAGGGGACTGGACTAGATGACCTCTTGAGGTCCCTTCCAGTTGCATGATTCTATACATGTAGTTTATTTTAGGGTGTTTCATTTATAAGGTGCATATATTACTGCAGTAGCCACTGAATTCTAGTACCTTTCTCATTATGATTTCAGGTTCAGCATACTATATAAGCACAGTTTTACCACTGAACAAAATATTACCTTTTAACCTGCACCTGTTCGGTTAAAAAACATAGAAAATATGATCTGATAGGTCTTTTTCTAGCTAACAGCCCATCTCTCTGCCAAAAAGGGTTGTTCCCTGCTGTGCACTTTCTATTGTTTTCTGCAGTCTAGTTTTAAGACTGCCAAGTGATGGGAGGTGGGATGGAAAGTGAAGCCAAGAACCATAGTACCCACTTGATCCAAATATGGGGTTCCTCCAGAATAGGACTGAAGCACACAGGTGGGCCACGGAAGTTTGCAGTGTTACTGCTAATGTTATTCTGTGGATAAATACTGTAAGGGCCTTCTGTCTCAGGGGTTGTCAATCTGACATTGTTTGTGAGGGCTATATTCATGATTTTTTAAAATGCAGGAGAGCAAAAAAAAACCAAACAAACACTAATTGGCTTCCAGTGAATAGATTAAGGTCACATTCCAGCCACGGCATGATGAAACATATTTAAGCCTCCTTCTGTGTACTTTTTAAATGGAAAATATTTTTATCTAAATACTTAGTTAGATCCTTACTAATCTGATTTGCATGCACATAATAGTTTATTTAAGCTATTGTATGAAATATGCTATTGGGAATAACTTTGTAAGTGAAGATAACAGAGAAATTCTTTAGAAACCAGACAGCCTTTCAGAACAGAGATGGATAATGGGATCAAAATTCATAACTGAAACATGCTTATCTGGGGTAGGAAGGAGATTTAATTTCGCACCCATTACTTGCAGGCTTCCCATATCTCACATTAAAAAATAAGCCAAAGAGCAATATTTCCAGTGGAGATCATGACTCTTGGCAGCATTAGCTCATGTTAACATTAAAAATAATGTGAGTCACCAATATAATCAAGACTACATAAAATATTAACTCAGACATTTTCAAAGAGGTACATTGGTTGTAGCATCCTGGGGAGTCATGGGACTAAAATCCTCACCTACTGTGCTGAAAACTATAGTTTCAAATTCTCATTTCATTATTATTTTGTATTCTGTATAGAATTATTTATATTCAAATATTTCAACTAGGAAACATTTCACTGAAGTTCTTCCTTTCAACATGCACTGAAAACATTGACCCAAAACTTCCTGGGCTCTGACACAGGCATAACTTCTTGACTGAGTTGAATAAGAATTGCACTCATGTGAGTTAGGGCAGAAATAAGCCCAGTGATTAGTGCAGGGCAAAATTTTTCAACTGAAACTTTTGTCAGAGAAGAATACACATTTGGCAACACAAACATTTTGTGAATTTGAATTGGGTTTGCTGAATTGTTTGTTTTAAAAAATCTTAAAAATTCAAAACATTTCATTATGACATTTTCAAAGGGAAACATTTTGATTTTTCGTTCAAAATGACTTTGCTTTGAAATTTCATTTAATTTACATAGAAACCCTTTAAAAATGGCCATAATTGTACTGAAACAAAACAACCTTCAACTTTTTAATTCACCAAAATTTTTGAAATTTTGTTTTTGAGTCAACCCAAAATATTCTTTGTTTCAGAATTGCCAGCAAACCAAAAAAAGTCTGTTATTCCTGCAGCTCTATGAATGATTTCATTTTACTACAGTAAATTGGCTATACTTTTAGGCTGCATCCAGGAATGCACTTAGACCTAGTTCAGCAATGTACTGAAGAACACGCCTAACTTTAAGCACATGAGCAGTCTCATTGATTTCGTTGATATACATATGTGTTTTACAAGATCCGGGCCTTAGTATTTTTTATATTTAGGAAAACCAGTAAAGAAATTGTATACATTAAGGCTAATGCAGGTGGTTTATAAATTTTTATATAAAGTAATTCAAGAGTCTCTTCTAATTACTTTGTGTGGGGGACAATCAGAGAATTTGACCAATCAAGTCCTCTTTTTGACCACTCTTTCAATCCTACTCGAATAAAATAAATAGGATTTGACCCCAAGTAGTGACTAACTTGCTATAATCACATATAATGCTGCACACTATGTCTGAAAGTTCCGTTGAAGGTGGAGTTGGTAGAATAGTATTTGGTAAATAATTTCCTTGACAAACTTTACATATTTGTTTGCCCATTTTTCTACATTAAGTCAGCTTTATAGTTGTTCATATATACTACTGAGTGACTGTTTTTCAACAAACAATGACATTCAAGTAATGCATTCTCTGTGGGTTTTTTTTCCCTATTCAACCAGCTCTGATGACAGGTTATGAAATTGAAACTAGAAATAATAATATGGAACCAAGTACTGGGGAAGTTGTGAACTCTTTACTTACTAGTGAGCAGTTACTTGCCCAAGCAATAACTTCAATAAGAATACTGATGTGAGTAAATCCTCACTCACATTGGGCTCACAAACTAGTGCCTTGAAACCTTTTTTCAGTTTTTATTCAATCAGCTAAAGTCAAAGGACATTTTTCTACAGCATGAACTGAGTACTAAGTATGAACTTCATGTCTGTGGAAAATAGTTCTATCAGTGCATATACTAGGCAGTAGTGACTAGGGTAGGAGATCACGTAGGGTATGTCTATACTGCAAATTAAAGTGTGATTGTAGTACAGGCAAGCGTAGTGCAGATAACAATAGTAAAGATGTGGCAGCATGGACTTCAGCATGGGCTAGGCACTCTAGTACAATCCCTCTGGGGACTCTGGGTAGGTACTTGAGTTGTTGGATCATATCTTGGTCCGTTCCATTGCACCTTCATTGCTAATGTTACTTGCATTAGCTAAATTATATCTAAAGTGGGTATGTCTACCTGTGCTACAATTACACCTTAACTTGACTGTAGAAGATGCACCCATTTAATCAAAAGAGGTAATTCATGTCCAGAATTTTGAATTCCTTTAATAAACATCATTGCAGTTCCTGTTTTAAGTTAAAAATCTCTTTATAGAAATTAAAAAAAAACATAAACAAAACACAAGCCAAAGTTTGCAGAGGAAGGGGAGAAAGGAACTAAATAGGCAATACGTTACCAATAATTGGCCAATTCTTAGAGCCATATTCTATCTGCAATCCTTGCCAAAAAAGAAATCCTTAGATCCTTTCCACTGACATCAAGAGAATTCTCTGAACATGTAGGGAAGTACAATGTCCTTTGAATATAAACATGAAAGTCTAATGAGAAGGATGAGTTGAAGGAATACTCAAGCTGGGGAAAGGCACATCAAAATAAATGAAAGATAATAGACTGTTTCAGCAGAATTAGGTGATACTATCTTCCATGGTAGAAAAAAAGACAGTAGATAGAATACTTATGAATCTCCTCTAAAGCCTGGCCACTGTCAGGTCTGATCCAGCGTGGCCATTTCTCTGCTCCTACAACTATACAAGGGGGTAAACAAGGAACTGTGGCTATATTGAGTCAGTACGAATCAGATAGCTGAGGCAATAAATGTTCACGTCATGTTTCTCCACGGGCTGACATTAACCATTCTTTAAGATCATATTTGAGGCTTAACTTTTAGGTTTAATATAATTAAAAAGAATTGTTGAACCACCTCTGATCTGTTTGTCCATTTGCCAAAATATATATTATGAAGAATCTTATCTGCTACATAGTCCAAGAGTTATACTTTTCCCCCACAGTTTCTACCAGGGTTATTTTCTTTCTTTATTAGTTGCCCACTCTGCAGCTCTCAGACGCTAGCAAGTAGTCTGCTTCAATGCTTGCAGATGTGAGGAACTGTATGATATAATAATGTCACTATATAGAGCCAGTACACCCATACCTTGAATACTGCATGCAGTTGTGCTCGACCCATCTCAGAAAAGATATCGGAATTGGAAAAAGTACAGAGAAAAATGCAATGAAAATGATTAGGGGCATGGAACAGCTTCCATATGAGGAGAGATTAAAAAGACTGGTACTGTTCATCTTAGAAAAGAGATAACTATGCGGGTTATAATCAGAAATGGTGTGGAGAAAGTGAATAAGAAAGTGTTATTTAGCCCTTCACATAACAAGAACCAGAGGTCACCCAGTGAAATTAATAGGCAGCGGGTTTAAAACAAACATAAGGAAGTACTTCTTCCCAAAACACAGTCAACCTGTGGAAATTTTTGCCAGGGAGTGTTGAAGACCAAAACTATAACTGAATTAAAAAAAAGATTTAGAATTAGAGAAGTTCATGGAGGATAGGTCCATCAATGGCTATTAGCCATTAGATCAGGAACGGAACCCCGTGGTTGGGCGTCCCTAAGCCTCTGACTGTCCCAGATGCTGGGACTAGATGACAGGTGATGGATCACTTGATAAATTGCCATGTTCTGTTCATTCCTCTGAAGCATCTGGCACCAGCCACTGTCAGAAGACAGGATACTGGGCTTGATGGATCACTGGTCTGACTCAGTATGGCCATTCTTATATTTTTCAGAAGCTTTGTCAAGAGTGAATTGGAACCAGTTATGTTATGCAGAGGCTCACATTACACATTTGTCAAGGCTGATTCCCCACTCTGGCACTTCAAGTGCAGAAGGTGGGGGCCTGCAATGATTCTAAAAATTAATACTGGCCACTCCAGGCTTGTATTAAACTCCCAAGGTTACAGCATCTCTCTGACCTTGGATGGGTAGATGCTGCCCTGTGGCGTATCCTCAAGCCCTTTCACACACCCCGGCCCGGGGAAGAGCTGAGAAAGAAAACAAAGGGAATCAGCTGTTGCCACCAGCTAATTAAACAACATATGCACAAACCTCTTAGGACCCAAAAACCCAATCCTGTTCTTAAAAAAAGATAAATTTTATTTAAAACAAAAAGAAGAAAATACATTTGGAACTGTTACCTGGTTTACATCTTTGAAATTTTCCACTTTTCATTCAAGTTCATGCAACATTTTTTGCCAATAGCTTTTATCAAAATCCTATTTGAATCATTATTGAACATTTTCATTCACCAAAACCAATTTTTGGTTAACAAATATTTAATAACAATTTTGAAAATAAAAATATTGGTGAGTGAAATGCTTATTAAACTTTAATTTATATATTAATAAAAATGTCAATTTTATTGAAGTCAATGGGAATTGCAGATGCTCAGCATTTCTGAAAACCGGGCTACTTATTTATCTTCATTTATATTGACTTGGGTGCCTAAAGTTGGGGACCTAAGTTTGGAACGTATGGCCTACATGTCCAGGCATGCCCAAGGAGACAGACAAAGTTAGTGTGAGTAGGGAATAGAGTCCAGTAGTTCCCAACTCCCAGTCCTGTGCTTACACCAATGCACCCTTCCACCAGTATTAGATATGTATCTTGGATATTGAGCAAAGTTGGGTGGTGCCATATTTGGATTTCTGAGTTTCAGGTGATGACGGTGCTTGGTTTCCTAGCACAACCTAAAGACAATTTACAAAGCAGTGGGGTTTACAATAGCTAGAGAGCTAGTGTAGTTATGTTCCTTGGATGACATCATGACACATTGCTGCCTCTGGAATGTAATTGTGGCTATTGTGCGATTTACAGTTAGGTGTGCCTCAGCATTATGCTAAACAGTGCAAAAGAAATGAGATAAAAGCATCAGAGAAATTGCAGAGTGGAGCTGCTGAGAGAAGGCCAGACAGCATTTAGAAACAAGAGAGAGAGAGTGGGTACGATTTGATTTAGCCTACAGCTAACCTCATAATCAGATTGTTGATCATACAGTAGCAGATATACTTACATGCATGAAAAAGCTTCAAAAGGAAAGTGTCAAATATGATAAAATGCTGCTAAGCACCTTAGAAGACAAAGCATTTCTAAGCCTTATCTGCACACAAAAATTGTCCAGCTTTAAGTTTACCAGCAGAGTGAAAGATGTTCCTAGTGTGGACACAACTGAACCACTATAGCTTATTCCCCTTTCCATACAGGAATAAACTATACCATTATAAGGCACCTTCATATCAATATAATTGTGTCCGTGGTATGGGCTGTACCACTATGTCAATTTAGAACATCACTCCCCTAACTGACCAAGTTATACCAGTACAAAAACTGTGTAGACCAGCCTTAGTTACATTATTCCCTACCACTGTATCCAGAGGCAGATTACAGTGTTGTGGGGCCCTGGGCCAGAGCAAGTGGGGGCCCCTCTCCACACCTTCCGCTTGTAGTTCTCCCCCCCGCCAGCCCTGGCGGTCCTGCGAAATGGAATTGGGGCTCCCGACGAGGGGCACGGGGGCATCCATTTTCCAGGGCCCCTCAATTGGCTGGGGCCCCTGGGCATGGCCCCGTTGGCTCAGTGGTTAATCCACCACTGTTGTA
This sequence comes from Terrapene triunguis, assembly GCF_002925995.2. Taxonomy (NCBI): domain Eukaryota; kingdom Metazoa; phylum Chordata; order Testudines; family Emydidae; genus Terrapene; species Terrapene triunguis. The sequence continues at coordinate 12,517,538 of NW_020664420.1, read as the reverse complement.
TCAATATGTCCAGCCTCCTTTCACATCAGCTTCTACCTACCTGTAGTTCTCTCAAAATACTGTACATGAGCCCCTCAAAATTTACTCTATTGGGGATTCTGGCCCCCATCTATTCACACTCCTTCCTTGAATGGATAAAGACTAGGGATGACTGTGCATTTCTGAACTTTACCCAGCATACTCTGACAAGCGCATTGGGTTGTGGGACCACCTAAAAAATAAATATTGTCTATTTTTAAATTAGTCAATATTTAAACTCCAGCTGTAGCCTGCTCAGATCATGAGTCAAGTGGGGTTAATAAAACAAAGGGCAGGAGAGAGTCTGCTGGGGTTAGATTAAAGACACATTCTTACAGGAAACTGGAAGGCAGAGAGGAGTGTGTGTTTTTTCTCCCTTATGGCAGTAAATCAAGCTTATTGAAAATGATGAAAACGGGGGGCTGAGTGGTTTTGTGGTGGTGCAGTGAAAGGCATTATAATACTAAATCAAACAAAGACAAGCATAAAAAATATTACTCTCACACTGGCTGGCACAAAAAAATTAACATCTAAAAATATTGTAATGTTCTGGGCCTCTTCCCTCTGGGAAAGCTCTAAAGCCAGCAAGATGAATACAGTTAATTCCACCTAAAATGGGGATGGGTTGGCTGAACCAGCAGACAAACTGTTCCAAACCTATAATTCTGTATGGTTTGGGAAAATCACTTAAGCAATGCAGACAATCTATTTAGGCAGCTACTTTTGCCACAGTCACTTTTGCCACTCCTTCAAGGCTACTGTGTGCTTAAGTAAGGCCCCCATACCCACATGTGCCTGCATAAAACCTACCCGGTTTACAGCCCCAGGCACAGGGGGAAAGCCATGGAATGTGTACCCTATACTTCTCCCCAAGAGTAAGTGGGCAGAGAGGGTCAGGTCAGGAAATAGACATAGCTATGGCTGCATTACCCCTATGCCCTATCCAGAAAAGTGTCTGGAGGCAAGTGGGACAAGTATGCAGCACCTTGTAAAGGGCGGACACGGCATGCTCCCCCCATTAATGAAAAAGGCAAGCTCCAGATGAGTTGCTCCTCAGAGGAGTATCTCTATGCCCATATCCACACTGCACAATAGCATGAGTACAGGGCCGAGCTACAGACCTGAGGTGTGTATTTACCCATAACACCTCAGGGGTGCTACCTTACTCACCCCATACTCAACTTCAGACACATTCTGCCTGGATTTAGATATGGACAATAGGGGGGTTATGGCACAACCACATGCATGGACATGTGTACGGTCATTAACGTAGATGTACCCTGTAGCACAGTGTGCTTGTCCTCGCATAGTGAAACTATGCACTGCCCCCTATTCGTGGCTCTGCCTGAGGGCTCAATCTAGCCATTGCTTTCTTTCCATCCCCTAGTAGTTCCCTGCCCTGTCCTGCCTCTCTCTATGGTTTCCCCATCCAGCACCCCCTACTGCCCATCCTTAGTAGGAATTATTACACCTTGACTTGTAAGTCTGTGTCAACTGGCCAACACTCTGCTCTACATTTTAGAAACTTTGGGTCAGATCCTACATTCAATTACACAAGTGTAAATCTAAAATAAACTTAACTTACTGTAGTGCAGTACCGCTGGAGCCATGCTAATGTAATGGAATTGAGATCAGACTCTAGACTTACTTATAAGTTCAGCTACTCTTTAGGGGCAGTTATATGGGCATCATCTAGAGAGAAGTGTAACCTGAAGAAAGAAAGCTACTCCTTTTTTTATTCTGGGGTGAAAAGCAAGTATCATATGACAAGAATGCATATTTTAGTCTGAATATCACGTGGTGATGCCATCCCAGTGTACGACAATCATTCACTTGATTTACTGGAAATGTCTCCTTGTGGGGGAGGAATACATATCTACCTCAACCGCAAAGGAAAGCCATAGGCATCTTAAGCAGCTTCGGAGTCACCACGAAATAGTAATGAAACTCTAAGAAAGTTGGTGAGTGAAGCACTTTCAGCACTTTAAGCACTTTCAGATGAAGCCTGGATTTACTTAGGGTGATATAGCTTCAGCAAGAGAGAAAAAGGAAATGAAACACCATTAGTTATTCCAACACAATGCCTAATTCCAAAGCCAATTTCCTGGTGCTATATACAAGAGGAAGCCTACAACATCTTCAGTTCACTTCCATACATGGTCATAACAATAAGGTATAAAATGTCAAATGTGTGTTTTGTGCACATTTTATTTGCATTATATGATTAAAACAGTAAGATAGACTTAGACTTGTTTCACAAAATTGCTGATCTAACCACCATAGAAACATAGCAGCCTATAAAAAGCAACAGAGGGTCCTGGGGCACCTTTAAGACTAACAGAAGTATTGGGAGCATAAGCTTTCGTGGGTAAGAACCTCACTTCTTCAGATGCAAGTAATGGAAATCTCCAGAAGCAGGTATAAATCAGTGTGGAGATAACGAGGTTAGTTCAATCAGGAAGGGTGAGGTGCTCTGCTAGCAGTAGAGGTGTGAACACCAAGGGAGGAGAAACTGCTTCTGTAGTTGGATAGCCATTCACAGTCTTTGTTTAATCCTGATCTGATGGTGTCAAATTTGCAAATGAACTGGAGCTCAGCAGTTTCTCTTTGGAGTCTGGTCCTGAAGTTTTTTTGCTGTAAGATGGCTACCTTAACATCTGCTATTGTGTGGCCAGGGAGGTTAAAGTGTTCTCCTACAGGTTTTTGTATATTGCCATTCCTGATGTCTGCATTGCTTAGAGCTAAGGGAAAGTGGGGGGGGGGTCAGCTTTTGTGGCCTGCATCATGCGGGGGGTCAGACTAGATGACCATATTGGTCCCTTCTGACCTTAAAGTCTATGAGTCTATGAGTCTATGATATCTGACTTGTGTCCATTTATCCTCTTGCATAGTGACTGTCCAGTTTGGCCAATGTACATAGCAGAGGGGCATTGCTGGCACATGATGGCATATATAACATTGGTGGACGTGCAGGTGAATGAGCCGGTGATGTTGTAGCTGATCTGGTTAGGTCCTGTGATAGTGCTGCTGGTGTTGCTTTTTACAGATTCAGACTAACACGGCTACCCCTCTGATACTTGATAGCAGCCTATGTTTTTCTTCAAAGCGCAGTCAACCTGTGGAACTCATTGCGTGGGGATGTTGTGAAGGCCAAAACTATAATGGGATTCAACAAAGAATTAGATAAGTTCATGGATAGGTCCATCAATGGCTCTTAGCCAATATGGTCAGGGATGCAACCCCATCCCTCGCTCTGACTGTGAGATGCTGGAACTGGATGACAGAAGATGGATCACTTGATGATTGCTGTTTTGTTCATTCCCTTTGAAGCATCTGGCATTGGCCACTGTCGGAAGATAGGATATTGGGCTAGATGGACCATTGGTCTGACCCAGTATGGCCATTCTTATGTTCCACAAAGAAGCACTCAGATAGGACATGCAATCTTATCTGCCAGGGTCAGCATATTTATTGTATCATTCATTGTGCATTATAGAAAGATCTTATCTTGTTTTGAAGGCTATTATAGCCTGCACACTACTGATACAGTAGGCAGGGGATGTGCAGATAAAAACTAGTGAAAACACTGATTATCTGCATATATAATATATAGTTCTGCACTTAGGAAGGAAGAATCCCATGCACTGCTACAGGCTGGGGACCGACTGGCTAAGCAGCAATTCTGCAGAAAAGGACCTGGGGATTACAGTGGACGAGAAGCTGGATATGAGTCAGCAGTGTGCCCTTGTTGCCAAGAAGGCCAACGGCATATTGGGCTGTATTAGTAGGAGCATTGCCAGCAGATCGAGGGAAGTGATTATTCCCCTCTATTTGGCACTGGTGAGGCCACACTTGGAGTATTGTGTCCAGTTTTGGTCCCCCCACTACAGAAGGGATGTGGACAAATTGGAGAGAGTCCAGTGGAGGGCAACGAAAATGATTAGGGGGCTGGGGCACATGACTTATGAGGAGAGGCTGAGGGAACTGGGCTTATTTAGTCTGCAGAAGAGAAGAGTGAGGGGGGATTTGATAGCAGCCTTCAACTACCTGAAGGGGGTTCCAAAGAAGATGGAGCTCAGCTGTTCTCAGTTGTGGCAGATGACAGAACAAGGAGCAATGGTCTCAAGTTGCAGTGGGGGAGGTCTAGGTTGGATATTAGGAAACACTATTTCACTAGGAAGGTGGTGAAGCACTGGAATGGATTACCTAGGGAGGTGGTGGAATCTCCATCTTTAGAGGTTTTTAAGGCCCGTCTTGACAAAGCCCTGGCTGGGATGATTTAGTTGGTGTTGGTCCTGCTTTGAGCAGGGGGTTGGACTAGATGACCTCCTGAGGTCTCTTCCAACCCTAATCTTCTATGAGTCTATGATAATGTCCTTTCCTACGTATGGGAGTGTGTTCTCTCTCACCCACAGCTGTGGCAGCACTGCTGTGTTTTCACTGATTCCCAGATGGCAGCTGTGCTCCTATGATTCACAGGGCAAGTATGATGTTAATATTAACTGACTCAGCCTGCATTAACATGCACAGGAAAGAGCATAATTTGCACCATGTTTACAGGGAAGCACATTTTATATACAACCGTCGCCCTCTGAAGCTACCTTCCATTATCCTGATTTGCGAGATTAACTATATGTAATTATGAGGAACACCCTAAGAACCAACAATAACTCTCAGACTGGAAGAAACTTTTAAGTGGTACCACTGTTGTTCCCTGACTGCTCCCTCTTCTTGAGGGCCACAACCCTCTTGGTGTGGCACTCTTCATGCAATTGGAGGGGAAATCTAGAGCTGGTCAGGAACTTTTTGACAATTTTTGCGTGTGTATAAAATCTGAGTCATAAAATCCAACTCTTTTCAGGAAAGGATCAGTTTTAATGAAAGTCTCATTGGGAAGGTTTCTCGGGCCCATGATGGAATTTCTGGTTTAAGAGAGAATCACCCTAGAATAGTCAAGTGGTCTGGGTATTCACCTGAGATGTGGGTGCCTCAGGTTGAAGTCCCTCTCTACCTGATTTGGAGCAGGGGCTTGAAACTGCATCTCCCATACCCTAAGAGAATGCCCTAACCGCTGGACTGTTTAATTGTGGATCTCTCCCTTCACACCTCCCCCCCAGTCACCAAAAAGATTTCATATTCATCCTGATGTGGAACAGGAAAAAGTTCTGAAATCTCAAACTTCAGCAGGACAGGACACCCAGCTCTAAAGGCTTCAGCCACCCTTCCTATCTGTCCATCTTAGGTACTAATGTGGTCCTCATTGCCACAGCATTTGAACACAACAGTCTTTAATGTCTCAACAGCTTTGAGAGGTAGGGATGTGCCAATATCCCATTTTACAGGCAGTGAACTGAGGCACAGAGAAGTGACTTGCCCATGGTCACACAGGAAGTCTACGGCAGATCAGGGATATTTTCCATATTATTTCCATGTCTTCTCGATACTCCACACTCTATAATGAAGGTGAGCATATAGACCATAGATATTACCAATGGAGAAAGTTATTAGGCTATCTCGTCAGTTCCTTTTCAACACAATATAACATTTTCATTGATTTCACCCAGCAATCTTTCTGCTCTAAATCATTAAAAGAAGCTGTATTTTTTTGCTTAAAGTTCACGGTAGAGACAGAAATGTGTCTCTTTTTTTAATTTGAAACTAGGACTAAGGGGTTCAAAAGGATCAAAGAACTGTTTTCATTATATACATATATTTATACAGCCACCCATACACACACTAGTTGATAGTCTATCATGGCTTTTAACTGTGTCTGTGGTTCACTTGCTGACCCTCACTAAAACTTGGTTGGGACATAACTTAATTTGAATCAAAGAGATGGCTGGTAGTCAGTAAAGCCCTTTAGTATTTCTGCTTGCAATTTCTTCATGTATGGTAAAAGTGGAATTTATTATTTAACATCTGTGTTGAGGCCTCCGCCAACTCAGAGCCCCACTGGCCCTAGATACTGTACAGACATTCAGTAAATGTCCCAAAGAGCATACAGTCTAAAAAAGGGCAAGGCATAATAGCTGACTGAGGCAAACCAGTAGGAAGGAGAAGACAGGATTTAAAAAAAAAAAAAAAGGTAGATGTGTGCACAATTCTTACCCAAAGCAGCAGCATTCATATCTCAGTACCAGAATAGTCATTGTCACTCTACCTGAAAACACTGCAAAACTGTAAGAGGGGCTATATTAAAATCACCAAGAACGATAGGCCATTTTCAGTGTTGTGGAAGTAGTAATATTGCCCAAGTGTAGGAGGTCGTTCTCCTTATTCTGGTGTTCTAATACTGTATTAACAGCCCACAATCAAATACACCCTAGGGCAACACTCAACTGCCAAAGAGCAAACTGTAATGCCTGGTGGCTGAGGCAGGCTAGGGGGCAGTCCAGAGCAGTAGTCAAGTGTCAGGAGGTCAATCAGTATCACAGGCAGCCCAGGGCAATGGTCAGAGTGTTTGCGGGGGTCGGTGGCCAGAAGATCCAATGCAAGGGGCCATGTCAGCAGGTTAGGGAGGCAAGCTTGGGCAAAATGGCAGGATCAGTCTAGGCAGCAGACAATAGTCAGTTACTCAGATAGCTTCTGTGTCCTGTTGGGATCTTTGTATAGTCCAGATACCCAATGAGAGTGCTGCTTCTCCATCCAGTCAGGGGCTTGGGGTGTGGCTCCTATGGGTCTGTGGGCCTTTAGCACTAAGGCTGTCGGTCAGGGGCAGCAGCTCAGTCCACCACCATGGTGCACTGGCTAAAGATGCTACCTGATGACCTGGTGGGCTTGAATTCAATACCAGGCTCCTGACACTCATACACTGACTTGCAGACAGCAGCCCATAAATAGAGTTGGTTTAAAATATGAGGAGAAAACCATTTTCAATTATTTTATTAAATTGCTTTTCCAGCTTTTGTTGAAAAAGTCTTTTAATGGAAACTTTCAAACCACCTCAACATGTAACATTGACATTAATGCAATTTTTGTAATCCGCTACCCAATGCATTTATTTATGGAAACGTTCTTGGCTGAAATCCAATAAAGAGCACTGGTGTCCTGAAATGACCTTATTTTCACCCAATTAATAAACTTTTATCCAACATGATCACGAACAGAAGATTTTTAAATAGTTTTGTCAATGTAAATGATTTTTATGGGTAACATTAACATTGACAAAAAATAACTCATGTAAGGGCACTCGAATGGATGAAATCTTGTAAACATGACTGATGACCTTTTGCTGATTTCCAATGGAAATGTCAGATTTCACTTTGGGAATCTTTTCTCCTCCCAGAGGCCCATTAATTAATTAATTAATGAGTGTACATTTCAAGATTCTTGTGTCAGTCACTTCGTTATCTAAAGGCAGTAGCAGCTTTAGATAACTACAAAAGTCTCCTCAGAATCTGCAATATACCTTATGGCAAGTGAAAGGAAGTATCAGGAATACTACAGATACTGAGATAACCCTGTGTATTTGCCAAGTATTTGAAGTCACTTATTGTAACTGATCATGTATGCAGACCACAGTATAATAAAATACAGTGGCTGCCCATATATAACAATATGTAAGATACACTGAATGCCAGTGGTTACTAATTTTGCCTTATGTTTGTGTATAAAAATTCTTGTTCTAAGCTCTAAGGAATGAATTCTGCTACCATTTAATCATGTTGAGAGGTGTAGTTGTGCCACAGGTAGTCCTACTAAAATCAATAGGGCTATTTGCAAAGCAGGCAATTCTGAATGTGAGTAGGACAGGGAAATGTGGCCCTTAGAGACTTAGGGCATTTTTAATAAGCATTCTCTCTCTCTCTCTCTCACACACACACACACACACACACACACACACACACAAACACGAAGTCCTAGTATTTCAATGGCAACTGACACCTGCATTTGTAGGTGCAGTCATGGTAACAACTATACATGTATATTTTCCACTCACCCTGGACTTCTCAAGGTTTGAAAAGCAGACCTTCAATATCATTCTTGAAAACAGGAAGCAGGCATCATATTTAAGAGGAAAATTTCTTATCTCCAGTTAAAAGGTTAAAAAAATATTGCAGGTTAAAAAATAATTCCCATGGTTATGACTGACAAGCCTGAAGAACAAGTCTGAAGAGAATACGGTTAATCTGAATAACAAACACCAAGTTAAACCTTTCGGAAAGAACAGTCATGTGAAAATGCTTTCTTGCCTCTACATTTTCTGGCTTACTGTGCCATAGTGTAGGAGAATGTGTCATACAACCCCACAGCAAGATTGAGAATCATTCAAGGTTTGAATTGTTCATTGGTCCTAAGGGGAGGTGAGCATTCACAAGTTCCACATGATTAATAGCTAATTTGTGTTGACTGTAGTTCATTAAACCCCTAGACCTATATAGCTGTTACTTTCCTCAGGTTTCCCTTTGGTGAGATAGTACAGTCTAGAGAATGTAGATATTTAGGTTGAAAGAGACCCTGTAAAAATGAAGAAAAATACAATTAAAATAATCTTTGCACTGTTTAAGGATTTAACACTGTGGCAATACATTGTCGTTACATTTAATAGTCAGTGTTAGATGCTTGACTGCCAGCAGCACTATACATCTTCAAGAATATTCTCTGTTGACATCAGTGCTGGGCAGTGAAAATATTGTAATCATCTTCAGCCCCCTCCTTCCCAAAGTTAGGTCTGACTTTTTAAGATTATGTAAAATGTGTAATGTTTTCATAGTCAACACATAATTGCTACTGTAATGACATCATGGTTATGACATCCAGCACTTTCAAAGCACTTCGGGCCTGATCCAAAGCCTATTGATGTCTTTTCATTTACTTCAGTGAATTTAATTTTGGAAAGGACTCTGAATCAGGCACTTATGATTCAACCCCTTTTTGCAAGGTAAATACCCTCCCCCCCCTCACATTGTTCTTATCTTCAAAAAGAAGCCAGTAAGGTGATTAATCCAGTATTGCAAGGAATACAAGGTTTAGCAACTGAAGAGAGGTTTACAATTTGTAGTATGCATGAAATAGCACGGTTGCTTAATGAAACAAACTAAAATTAACCAATAGAGTTAATAAGCAAGAAAGGAATCAGTATATGGGGAAGGAAATCATTTGTTCTGAATTGTTAGAAACCACCACTAGCCCTTCACAATTTTTCGAACTGGGGAAAGTTCCAGGTTTTCTTAAGCATGAGCAACTTTTAAATTGGTATTGTCCAAAATGTATTGAAAGACATGCAAAAGAGAGAGCTAAATGTTTAATAAAATGTCAAAAATTATAATACATTGCAGTTAGAGATTTGGGATCTGTGATCACGCATTCTAACCATTATTCATGTTATTTAATTTATTTATTTTTTGCAACATATTAAGTTCCTGGTGTGTCTTATTCACAGTGTCTTTATTCATGTTCAGTCCAAATAAGGATGTGTTTAATCAGCTGGAAGCTGTCCATTCATTAGGTCACCTGTAAGATAACATCTGTTGAGAGCGACTGACGGTACCTCTACTAATGGTCAATTATGAAAAAACACAAACGTAGAAAGCCCCGCAGATTGCCTGTTGCTCAAAAAAAAGGCATCAGTCCATCTGTAGGTGTAATCTGTTTGAGGTAACAATACCACAATAGCACATAGAAGAAAATGAACAGCAATCCCAGCTGAAAGCTGTCACAACACCAGTGGCTTACCCAGTGCAATGAACTAAGTGGAAATCCCCTATGGAGATGACCTATAATGGAAATGGACAGTGCTATATGGTGATTAACCACAAAGAATTTCAATACAGTCAGCTTAGGTGAATGGTCACAATGCAAAACTATTGTTTTAGGCCAAATATATATATGGCCTAATCTCTCCTGCACCTGTCTTCAAAAATGAAACCTGAGAGGGTGGAGGGTCATGACAGAGTGGAAGCCAGGCCAAATATTAGTGGCATTGCAACCCCGTGCTCCAGGTTGCAATGCCACTGACTCAAATGAGTGAAGTTCTTTTGGTTCACACATAAATCCTAGTTAAAATAACCATTTTGGGGCCCCCCATGAATTTGGGCCCTAGGCATGTGCCTAGTTTGCCTATATATTTATCTGACCTTGCCAACTGCTGTGCATAACAACAAGAGCTTCACAGAATCCCACCCAAATGCACTGTCTGGGAAGCTCAGCCTTTAGAGGACAGAACTCAAAACCACACTACCTCAGTGATCAGTTTTGAGGGTCTATATGTATAAAGAATCACAAAAGTGGAGGACTGGAAGGGACCTCAAGAGGTCATCTAATCCAACCCCTTGCACTCAAGGTTAGACTACGTAATAACTAGACCATTCCTGACAGGTGTTTGTCTAACCTGTTCTTCAAAACCGCCAGTGATGGAGATTCCACAACCGCCCTAGGCAATTTATTCCAGTGCTTAACCACCCTGAGAGTTAGGAAGTTTTTCCTAATGTCCAACCTAAACCGCCCTTGTTGCAATTTAAGCCCATTGCTTCTTCTCCTATCCTCAGAGGTTAATGAGAACAATATTTCATCCTCCTCATTGTAACAAATTTTTATGTACTTGAAAACTGATATGTCCCCCACTCAGTCTTCTTTTCTCTAGACTATACAAACCCAATTTTTTCAATCTTTCCTGATAGGTCATGTTTTCTAGATCTTTAATCATTTTTGTTGCTCTCCTCTGGACTTTCTCCAATTTGTCCATATCATTCCTGAAATTTGGCACCCAGAACTGGACACTATACTCCAGTTGCGGCCTTATGAGCATGGAGTTGAGCAGAATTATTTCTCGTGTCTTGCTTACAACACTCCTGCTAATACATCCTGGAATGATGTTCACTTTTTTTGAAACAGTGTTATACTGTTGACTCATATTTAACTTGTGGTCCACTATAATCTCCAGATCCCTTTCTGCAGTACTCCTTCCTAGGCAGTCAGTTCCCATTTTGTACGTGTTCAATTGATTGTTCTTTCCTAAGTAGAGTCCTTTGAATTTCTCCTTATTGAATTTCATCCTGTTTTCTTCAGGTCATTTCTCCAGTTTGTCAAGATCATTTTGCATTTTAATCCTATCCTCCAGAGCACTTGCAACTCCTCCCATCTTGATATCATCAGCAAACTTTATAAGTATACTCTCCACAGGCGTCAGCTTGCCCCAGGCCCGGGGGGTACTCAACCCCATGCTTCGCACCTGGCCCAGCCCCCACCCGATCCCTTCCCCCAAGCCTTCCCGCCCCGCCTCTTCCCACCCCTGCTCCACCCCGTCACGCCTCTTCCCACCCAGTTCCACCTCCGACCCCAAGCGCGCTCCATCCCCGCTCCTATCCTTACCTGCCAGTGTCTCCTACATGGAGGAGCGTCTCCTCTGCTGGTGGCTGGTGGGTGCCAAGCACCTACTAATTTTTTTCTGTGGGTGCTCCAGCCCTGACGCAACCACGGAGTCGGCACCTATGGTACTCTCTATGCCACGGAACCAGGACCAATCCCTGTGGGACTCCACTCGATATGGGCTGCCAGCTTGACTGTGAATGTTATATTCTGACATCAGGTCTGTAGTCAGTATCATGAGGCAGGCCCTCTTAACATCATCATTACATTGGCTCAAAAATCATGAGATTTAAAAAAATAATAATTGTGGGATTATTTTTACTGCCTTCTGTTTTTTTGAGCCTTTAGATTTCACATTTTCAAAATTGTCTCTGAAGCCATGAGGGCTAGAAACTTAAAAAAGAAAAAGAAAGTTGAGAGTCTCACATAATCACATGACTCCAGGAGCTGGGGCTTTAAGAAAAAACACAAAATATCATGGAGGCTCATGATAAATATAATGAGATTTGGCAACATACAGTATCTCTTTCTCTAGTACAGGAATAAAACAAACTATTTTAAAAAACTACTGTATTATTATGGATATGCCCTCTGTTATTCTACTCTCACTGTAATGAACCTAAAGTTAAAAAACTGTAAATTCATGCATGCTTTTTCACTTATTAATTTACACTTTTATCGCACTCCTTTGTTACTATCTCCCCTGTTTCTTTGAGCCGAAGAGAGCCTACACCCAAGAGTTCCTCCTGAGGAGACATGGAGATGCAGTGCCATTTCCAAGGCAGGCTTCCTCCTCCCCCTTCCCATGGAGCCCCTTCAGGAGGCAGAAGTGGAGCTAATAAAGTCTACACCAGATTCTCCAAAACCAACAGGATGAAACAGCATTAGGTACTGCAATGTATGCTACCTCCCACTCTGTGCTCTGGAAACAATTCCTGAGTGCATTTACAGAGGGAGTCAAGCAGGTGGGGAAGGAGGAGCAGCAATGCAGGGGAGAGGCTTTCAGGGAATCTATGCTCTTGGAGGTAGAACTCTGAGATGCTTCTACAGAGATGGAAGGCACAACCTACCCTCCTCCCTTACCAGTGATGAGCTGCGAAAAAATTAACCGGTACCCTCCTCCTCACCCCACGAGGGGGTTGTGGCCCCCCCCCCCCCCCC
>NW_020664420.1:12486516-12504952 GCF_002925995.2 Terrapene triunguis | reverse complement strand
TGACTGCCCCCTGCCGCCCCATCCAACCCCTCCTCTCATTCCTGACCCCTGCCCCATCCAACCACCCCTTCTCTCTGTCCCCTGACTGCCCCTGGAACTCCTGCCCCTGCCTGCCCCCTGCCGCCCCATCCAACCCCTGCTCCTTCCTGACTGCCCCCCCTGGGACCCCTGGCCCCATTCAATCCCCCTGTTCCCTGCCCTCTGACCGCCCCGACCCCTATCCACCCACCCCACCCCCGAACTCCCCTGCCTTCTTCCAACACCTGCTCCCTGCCCCCTTACTGCACTGAAGCCAGGCCGGGACCGCTTGGCCGGAGCAGGACTGGGCTGGGCCGCGCCTCCCTGGAGCCCTCCTCGCGCCCCCCTGCCCCAGCTTACCTTGAGAAGCCGCCGCTTGTTTCTGAACCCTCCCAGGCTTCCCGCGCGAACATCTGATTCACGGGAAGCAGGGGGGAAGGAGGAGAAGGGGGGCAGAGCATTCAGGGGAGGAGCTGAGGAAGCAGAGGTGAGCTGGGGCCGGGGGCAGGGAGCTGGAGCTTTACCAGTTGTTACATTTAAAAGCCCTTTTTAGAACCAGTTGTCCTGCGCGGGACAACCGGTTCTAAAAAGGCTTCTAAATTTAACAACCGGTTCCTGCGAACCAGTGCAAACTGGCTCTAGCTCACCACTGTCTCTTACCCTCGGCAAAAGAAAAGAAATGCCCCTCCCTTACATAAGTTATTTCCACTTTATGGGAGAACGGGGATCCTAGATTATAGGATACATTTTGAAAACAAAATCTAACATTTCATCTGCAAATAGTTGTGCCCGTAATGTTCTTAATGCAATCACCGGTGTGTACAGTTTAGTTGTAGCCATGTCAGTCCCAGGATATTAGAGAGACAAGGTGGGTGAGGTAATATCTTTTATTCAACCAATTTCTATTGGTGAGAGACACAAGCTTGAAGTTGGTCCAGTACAGAAGTTGGCCCAGTAAAAGATATTACCTCACTCACCTTGTTTTTCTAATAATCTGTGCGTGTCATAGAAATGGGACATTTATCTATCTGAGGAAATTAAACATCTACATTTTATTATATGCACCTGAAAAGATTTGTATTTGCAAAACTACAGGTGTAAATAACAGTGCGTATATTACACGTGCACAAAATTATGGGTGCAATTTCAGAGGTCAGGCTGAGGCCCATTTATTTAAAATATGTGGCTCTCATTATCACTAGTTAGTATTTATTTTGCCATTGCATCTACAGGCCTCCATCAGGAACTGTACAAACACATATGAAGATACAATCCCTGCCCAAGAGCTTACATTTAAAGAAGATATTAATTAAAAAGTTATTTGAAAAACCTTCATTCCTGGTAGCATAACTCAATAGAATACGATCTCAGCTAAGCAAATCTACCATGAGATGCTGATAAGAATGAACTTTACAGTCTCTTAGGGGTGCACCAACCTGCATAACAGGTTTCTCCATTTTGTAAGCCTGTTTTGTTTGGCTGAAAGTCATCTGCGAGCCAAAAATTTGTCTTGACCTGTTTGGGTGGGAGGAACCCAAGGACACACAAAGGGGGACGGGCTTTATTTTACGGCCTTTCTCGGTCTTGCAGAAATTTCCAGCCAGTTACCCGCAAATTGTCAAGAAGGCCCCTCAGTAGCAATAGAATATATATTTAATATGCACGTTAATCTAGCTCTTAAATAGCTCCGTGACAGCATTTTTTTGTTAACCTCACTCCTTGGAGGGAAGCCTGCCCTAAACACTGATGTTACTGCACAGCAAAGTTCTCCAGCTATTTAAATGTTACACTTAGCATTGTGCCTGCTCGTACTGGGCACTATCTGAATAACTGGAATTTATTCAAGCCAAACAATTGGCTGATTGCTTGAACAAGGTATATCTTAGTTTTTGATACCAACCAACAAGAATGAATTTCCTTTAAGTGATTAAATACTCACATGCACAAACCATTTCCGTACAATACTCCCAAATCTGGAAACCAAGTTGTATAAAGCCCTGATCAGAGCTACTGCAGCCAATGGGAATCTTTCCATTGACTTCAATGGATTCTGGATCAGGTTCTATATATTGAAGAATAAAAGAGCACAAAAGCAGCCAACAAAGCGATAAAGAAATCATCCAATTTCACTAATGTTAAAATAATAACAGTGCTAATAGTATTTTACACTTTAATTTAACACTGATAAAGAAAACAGTCATTAATTTGAAGGTGAAGTTGCCTTTGCCAACAAAATGTAATACAATAAATGTAATGTGTTATACATTATATAAAGTCTGAGTTTCCTCAGACCTGCAACTGCAAAGCTTGATCACTCCACTACTGTTATGCTGGGGAAAGGGGGGGCCGGGGAGGGTGAGCAATCACATCACCTCATTGAAGCTGTTGGATGTGACAACCACCTTTCAATCAGGCTAAATGAGGGAACAATTAAATGACCCTTTTACTTTAGTGATAGCTGAAACAATGGAAAACCACCACCCAAGGACTAGACTTTACACAATATAGTTAATGAATAGGTTAGATCTCTTAATATATATTATCTAAAACATCTAGCAAATAATATATGCACAGACAAAATTTACACTGAGACACATGCAAATTAATGCAAAACAGCCATATATCCTAAAGTATAATAGACATGCTTATTCAAAACTAACTTTAATATTTCGTAGCCTCTCATGTCTTATTTTATTTCGCATGCAGAGCAGTGGCCCACATGCAAGCCGAGCAGCTTCCTAGTTCCCCAGTTCCTGGCTCTATCCTCTAACCTGACACTGCTTCCTCATGCCCCCTTTCTATTAAAGCAAGAGTATCAAATCATCCATGCATAGAAATATCTAGCTAGTATAACATAGCAGATGACACTGCCAACATTACATTTTTGTGGTATGTAATAAACACTGCTACTGTGCTGTCATTTCTGCTGGGTCATTTAATCTCAGAAGGGTGCAGTAAATAGCATGTTACCTCTTCAGAGTTCTAGGACTGCAGAAAGAGTTAAATGTTAAAAAACAACTTGTCAGTCTTAATGTAACTTTTTTCTGGTTATTTATTTTCCTCAGATAGGAGATTTGATATTAATCAAAATAAGTAATCAGTTAATATTAAAACATACCATTATGAAGCAAACAGACTCTGACCTGCCAGAAATCAAACCGAAAGTGTAATTCCTCTATTTCCTTGTTCTACTTCCAAGTTCTAAGCAATAATTTATTGTTTCTGCATAAAATATTCAAGGCTGTGCATGTAGCATTGCCCTATTTTCTAAGGACTCTGTTCTACTGTTTCCAAAATGCTATAAAGCTCCTATTTATTAATAATTTTTAATAATAGAAAAATAATAGTAATAAATAATAATAATAGTTTTTTATTAAGCCACTCATCTTCAGTATTTCTGTGGTATGCCATTTATGGCAGCTGGGCTTCTATGCAGTTAAGATTGGAAAACAGCAAAATGTACTCCCCATTTATTCTATGGAAAGCTGGTATATAGTCATCTGGAGTTTTGGGAGGTGCATTGAAATGGCCATTTTGCATACTATGCATTCATGTCCCAAAGGCTGTTAGGTGATTTCTACTTTCATATTCTTTTCACGTTGTAGGGTCTACCTACGGCTTTATATACAGTCATCCATCACCATAGTATAGCAGGTCTTATTTCAACAATTCACTGGCTGGAGGACATTTTTTTATTTTTTTTGAATGGAAGATGGAAAGTTCTATCCCCCATACCTCCAAGCCCTGTTTCACACATGTAGTGAGTGAAGTAATTACTGTTTGGTTTACATATGCATGCAACCATAGACCTTCAGATGCTGGAAATGGCTCATCTCTGTTTTTCATGTCTATTAAAAAAGGACAGCATGCAGCTATGGACAATGCTCTCCCCAGCAAGGAATTATGCAGTTTTTCAGGAGCCTGTCTAAAGATCCATTATGATACTTTACAACTTAGTGTCAATGCATCAGAAGCTCCTGCTGATTTCCTATTTCAAGGGGCTAATTGCTATACCTCCTCCTAAGAGGGAGAAAAGCTAAATAGTCCCAACTCTGGCACGGGTTATTTCCTTCCTTGTGAAGAAATATTAAAACCTGCTGTGAATTTCTGCTAGGAGGATTTTCTAAACATTGCATGCATCACACAGGGACAAGACCTATTATTTGTTTATCCAGTTGTGTGTATGCACATGCAATGCTCCATGTTTATAATAGGCCTCTTACAACAGACAGAAGAAAAGAGGAAAGCACTTTCTCTTTTAAGACTTCAGAAAGTTAAAATAAGGTTATCTGGTGTCTTAGTTTGGTCTAATTCTTTCGCATACTTTCCCAAATCTCCAGTAATCTGTTTCATGGACGCCTACTGTGACGGGTTAGATCACAGAACCCCCTTGGAAGCTGCCAAGTGATGTGCCAAGACTACTTCTGCCCCTGCTTTCCTGCCCCGTCAGCTTAGGACTTCAGTGCTCTGCCTGGTTTGAGCCAGACTCGCTAGCCTGCTGCAAACCGAGACCTAGGTCTGAATCACGTCCCCTAATAGCTGTAGGCTTACCTGAAAGCAGCTAACAGAAGTGTTCTTGTCTTTAACACTCAGATGCCCAACTCCCAATGGGGTCTAAATCCAAATAAATCCGTTTTTTTGCAGTTTATGCAGGGTAAACTCAAATTGTTCGCCCTCTATAACACTAATAGAGAGTTATGCACAGCTGTTTGCCCACCCAGGTATTAACACATACTCTGAGTTAATAAGTAAAAAGTGATTTTATTAATTACAGAAAGTAGGATTTAAGTGGTTCCAAGTAGTAACAGACAGAACAAAGTAAGTTACCATGCAAAATAAAATAAAATACGCAAATCTATGTCTAATCAAACTGAATACAGATAATCTCACCCTTAGAGATGCTTCAGTAAGTTTTTTCCTCAGACTGGACACCTTCCGGGCCTGAGCACAATTATTTCCCCTGGTACAGCTCTTGTTCCAGCTCAGGTGGTAGCTAGGGGATTCTTCATGATGACTCCACCCTTTGTTCTGTTCCATCCATTTATATATCTTTTGCATAAGGCGGGAATTGTCCCTCTGGGTTCCCACCCCCTCCTTCTCAATGGAAAAGCACTAGGTTAAAGATGGATTCCAGTTCAGGTGACATGATCACATGTCACTGTAAGATCCCAAGCCTTCATTCCTCCCAGCCTGACTCACAGGAAGGCTTGCCTGCAAACAGAGCCACCCACAGTCAATTGTCCTGGTTGATGGGAGCCATCAAGTTTCCAAACAACCATTAATGGCCCACATTTTGCATAATTACAATAGGCCCTCAGAGTTATATTTCTAGTTTCAGATACAAGAGCGATACATTTATACAAATAGGATGACCACACTCCATAGATTATAAGCTTTGTAATGATACCTTACAAGAGACCTTTTGCTTGAAGCGTATTCCAGTTACATTATATTTGCTCATTAGCATATTTTTATAAAATCATATAGAGTGCAATGTCACACCTACTCTGTGCAATCTAAAAACCTGTCTACATATAGCAATATTTTGAAATAAACTTGGTGAGGACCAGAGGTGTATTTTGGGCATTGCTTATAAAAGAAATATAACTGTATATGTATACAGTGAATGTCGAAAATGCCTTCTACAGGCACATGAGAATTTGAGACATTGTTCATAAATTTCTTGGCCAATAAAATTACTGTTGTGCATTGCAAACAGTGCATTGTGCACAGCTCTTAGCAGTATGGTCATTTACTGAAATAGCTTTTTTATGCCTCCCATGTAAGCTTTCTGAAGCAGAGAGATGAATAACCAATTTTTCCACATTTTCCTATGTGGTAATCAAGGCAACTCTTTCCCCCTTAACCTGTATCACTGGCCTTTATATCTTTCCATTTCCTGTTTAGGCTGATGAACTAAAAAGGTAGTATTAAAGTATATTCAATATGGGGAAGTATTTCTTTTTTCTTAATAACATTTGCAATGTCACTCAATTTCATCACTAAAGGAAAAGCTAGCTTTCATTTAAAAAACAAGCCAAAAACAAACCAAGAATTGCTTGGATCTACGGGGTCAACAAACTCTCCTCCCTTCCCCAAGAACTAATGGAATCAGTAGGAAGCTTACCTCCTCTGTAGGCCAGCCACTAAATGGTGAGAGAATTCGACATTTCAGCAGTAGAAGGGCCACCAGGTAGAGTGCAGTAGTAAGCACATTACCCAGTGCATGACCTTGGCTCCAGAGATGCAGTAGGTCCACTTGCTTTGGAAGCTCTAGATACGTCCACACAGCTGCTGGGAACGAATCTGGCAGCCCAGGTGGACAGACTTGAGTTAGTGGAGCTTGTGCTAAAAATAGCAATGTGGATGTTCTGGCTCAGGCTGCAGCTTGGGTTCTCAAGCCTAGTGGGGTCGGCCTTAGGGAAAATGGAACCCTGGGCGAACTTGCATTTTGATGCCCCCTGGCCCCTGTGGGTGTGGCACCCCCCATTATCCCTGGCCCCCCATGAGCTCCCCAGGCTCCCCACCCTCCCTTCCCCCCTAGCCACTGCACTGTGCCCCCTTTGCCCCTAATCCTTGCATCCCCCTCCTGCACCCACATGCGAAAACTGACCTGGATGCACAAAGCAGCTGGCATTGCTGCTCACTCCCCCACTGAACTGCTGCTCCTCCGCTACGCACAGCCTTAGGGGGCTGTGAGGGGGGGAGCAAGGAGCGATGTCAGGGCTTACTGCATCCAGGTCATTTTCCCTGTGGGATGTGTAAGGAGAAGGCAGGAGAGCAGCAGCTCCCGATGCCTCAGCACAGCCCAGGTGGGGAAGTGACCTGGATGCAGGGAGCCCTGGTGTGCGTGTTGGGGGGACAGTGTGAAGGAGATTGTGTGTGTGTGTGTGTGTTGAGGGGAGTGTGTGTGTGCTTGAGTGAGTGCACTGTCTCTTTAAGAAAGCACTCAGGGTCAGGGGCCTGAGCTAGGCTTGTTCAGACACAAGCAGCTGCAAGCAGCTCCAGACCCAGAGAGGGAGCAGCACACACAGATTCCCCCTGTCCCGTCACCCCAGCTCAGTGGAAATCGGGTGCACGTGAGAGGGGGCGGGGGACACCCCGCCATCAGCTTCCTGCCCCCCCCCAGAGCAGACAGGAGGACTCTCCCAGTCCGGTGTGGCCATGGGCGACTCCAGGGATGAATGCGGGGAGGGGACAGGAACAGCAGCGGCTGCACACGTGGAGCAGGGTGGAGGGGTGGAGGAGGAGCATCCCTGCTCCAGAGGAGTCACCTGGCTCCGACGGCTGGTCGTCCAACTGCCCCCTGCAGCTCAGGTCTTCCACCACGACCCCACTGCTCGCCTGCCTGCCTGCCATGCCGCCTCCATCAGCCCAGCTGGCCTCGCGGCAGCGGGTCAGGTGGGAATCCAAACTTTGCGCACGGCGCCCCCTTGGGTGGGCCGCCCTGGGCAGGGGCCCGTATAGCCCACCACAAAGCCTGGCCCTGAAGCCTAGGGAGGGGAATGGGCTTCAGAGCCTGAGCTCCAGCCCAAGCATGACTCTCAAAGCTATTTTTAGAGCACTAGCCCAGACCATGCTAGTGCGAGTGTGTCTGCCCGGGCTGCGAGACTCACTCCAGCAGCTGTGTAGACATACCCAGTGTGGCAACATACTAGGATTACAGTGGCTACTGCATGGCTTTGGGGGAAGGTTTCCTTCTCTAATGGCTCTGCCAAGAATGCCGCTGCTGAATAAAAATGCTCAGGTTCAGCACTAGGAACTAGATTTGCCCCATAAACCACAAATGAAGAGCATTATTTGCTGATGAAAATTGCCTTCTACTTGGGAAAAACTGGCAAAACCACACAAAGAAAGTGATTCTCTCCCTCTCTTCCCCTGCCTTTCCATGAACCCCTTCTAATTGGCCTCTGAGAGTACCACTTTAATGAGAAGCTTTTCACACAGCTCCATTAAAGGGAACAAAAAGATACACACTTCTATTTCTTCTCATCAGAGTGACTACATACGTAGCGGGAAGTGGGATAGTTTAAAGATAACTTTAACTACAAGCAAAATGTCAACATGTTGAGCAGATGGCAGGGCTCTCAATTCCAGTTATAATTAAATATACTGTGACAGCATCTTTCCTTTAAATGATGGGAATTTACTCAAAAATAACATTTTCATTCTTTCCTTTTGAAAAGGGATGTCACTGACGTAAATACAGCCTAAAATAACCTCTCTGTATTTGTCAGATGAAAGGATTGAAAAGTAGTTTTAAAAAAATTCCAAACCCAAATGGTATTTTAAAGTAAGTTGTAGGGTGTGGGGAACTCAGTGAGAGCTTTCTAGTGTACTTTGCTAATTAAAATTACATGATAATGTAATCTGATTTGATGTTAAGTGCTACACTGATTTTTAAGCAAAATAATGTACTCTTGTACTATATAGGAATAAAAATTAACAGTTCCCTTTTGTTTTATTGGCAAATATGTTTACTTTGGACCAGCTTCTCCATGGCCTTGCACCTCATCTAGTCATTTACACCAGTGCAAAATGAGCTTCAAAGGCAACCTAATCAGAATGATAGTATCTAACATTTATTTTGAATCCATTTGCACAGGTGTAAGTGATTAAATTCATAGCCTCACAGATATTTAGGCCAGAAGGGGCCACTATTAAATCATCTAGTCTGACTTCCCACATAACAGAGGCCATAGAATTTCATCTAGTTTCCCCATTACGAAGCCCAATAACTTCTGTTACCTGGAGCTGGTAGGTACGATCCCATGGGAAGCAAGTCTAAGGGGGAAATCTGTTCAAGACAGTTGGCAGTTTTTCAAAGAGACATTATTAAGGGCACAAGAGCAAACTATCTCACTACGTAGGAAAGATAAGAAGTATGGCAAGAGACCACCCTGGCTTAACTAGAAGATCTTAAATGATCTGAAACTCAAAAAGGAATCCTACAAAAAGTGGAAACAAGGTCAAATTACAAAGGATGTATATAAACAAATAACACAAGTATGTAGGGAGAAAATTAGAAAGGCCACGGCACAAAACGAGATTAAACTAACTGGAGACATAAAGGGTAAAAGAAAAAATTCTACAAATACAAGAGTAAGACCAAGCACAGGCCCATAACTCAATGAGGGGGGCAAAAACAATAACAGAAAATGTGGAAATGGCAGAAGTGCTATATGACTTTTTTGTTTTTTGTTTCAGTTTTCACCAAAAAGGTTAGTAGTGATTGGACGTCTAACATAGTGAATGCCAGTGAAAATGAGATAAGATCAGACGCTAAAATAGGGAAAGAACAAGTTAAAAATTTCTTACTCAAGATAGATGTCTTCAAGTCACCAGGGCCTCATGAAATACATCCTAGAATACCCAAGGAGCTGACTGAGGAGATAGCTGAGCCATTAGCAAATGTCTTTGAAAAGTCATGGAAGACAAGAGAGATTCCATGGGACTGGAAAAGGGAAAATATAGTGACAATCTAGAAAAGGGGGAATAAGGACAACCTGGGAATTACAGACCAGTCATCTTAACTTCAGTACCCAGAAAGAGATAATGGAGCAAATAATTAATCAATCAATCAATTTGCAACCCCCTAGAAGATAACAAGGTGATAAGTAACAGTCAGCATGGATTTGTCAAAAACAAATTGTGTCAAACCAACCTAATAGCTTTCTTTGACAGAGTAACAAGCCTTGTGGCTGGGGAAAGCAGTAGATGTAGTATATCTTGACTTTAGTAAGGGTTTTGATACTGTCTCACACGAGCTTCTCATAAACAAATTAGGGAAATACACCCTAGATGGAGCTTCTATAAGGTGGGTGCATAACTGGTTGGAAAACCCTTCCCAGAGAGGAGTTATCAGTGGTTCACAGTCAAGCTGGAAGGACATATTGAGTGGGGTCCCACAGGGATCAGTTCTGTGTCTGGTTCTGTTCAATGTCTTCATCAATGATGTAGATAATGGCATAGACAGTACACTTATCAAGTTTGCGGACAATACCAAGCTGGGAGATGTTGCAAGCGCTTTGGAAGATAGGTGTGACACATGGCTAGAAAGGGTTAAACATCCTGCAAAATAAATAACGTTTGTGGTTTTGTGTATTTACATATGTATGAGTAGGGTCAACCATGTAATCAACAGTCCCTGTCTATGCTGTATTCTGATAATTCAGAGGTCAAAAGAACATCCTATCATTTAAATGATTTGTAAACACAGGATATCTCTGTATTCATCTCTCTTTGAAACGTATAGCAAATAATCTGTGAATGGTGGAGGAACAAGCCAATTGCCTTATGTTGATTCTATAGCTAAGTACAGATGATGGACCTCCTTCAAAGTCATCCTACTTCCCTTTTGAACTCCCAACTTGTCAAAAGACATGAAATTGTATAGAAGATCCTTGGGTCCTGATTCTGTTGTCTCAGATCTGCTTAGGCTTCATCAAGGGAAGTTTGAGTCGCAAGACTGAGCTCCCAGTTTTGCTGGTACGCCCTGAATATGAAATTTGGGCATTGGACTATAACCTATAAACTATTTCTAAAAGAATTCTTTCCAACTACAAAGCTCACCATCTCTGCTATGAATCTGCACCTAAAAGAATTGAACTCATGTCTGTATGTATATTGCTCTTTTAACCATGCTCTCTCTCTTGTTTCTTAATGAAATTTAGTTTTGTTAATAAGAATTGGCTGTAGCGTGCATTTGGGGAAGATTTGGAATATTCAATAACCTGGGAAGTAATGTGTCCAATCCTTTGGGAATGGTAGATCCTTTTATTTTATATGATGAAATAAGATTTACTGAAATTGTCACCATATTTGACGTGGGTACCTGGATGGAGGCCAGAGGCTGGATCACTTTAAGGGAACTGTGTTGTTGGGACTTCTGAGTAACCAGTAAGGTAATAAAGAAGCTGTTTTATGCTAGCCTGGTAAATCTAAATAATGGACTATCCACCAGCTTTATAGGGATTGTCTGCCCTATTCTTTGCAGTTCACCCTAATTGAATGATCATAGCTGACCCCCATTGAGACCCCGGTCACAATAGGATTAAAATTCAAAATGATCTGGACAAACTGGAGAAATGGTCTGAAGTAAACAAGATGAAATTCAATAAGGAGAAATGCAAAGTATTCCACTTAGGAAGGAACAATCAGCTGCACACATACAAAATGGGAAATGACTGCCTAGGAAGGAGTACTGCAGAAAGGGATCTGAGGGTCATAGTGGATCATAAGCTAAATATGTGTCAACAGTTTCAGAAAAAGCAAACATCATTCTGGGATGTATTAGGAGGAGTGTTGTAAGCAAGACATGAGAAGTAATTCTTCTGCTCTACTCCACGCTGATTAGGCCTCAACTGGAGTATTGTGTCCAATTCTAGGTGCCACATTTCAGGAAAGATGTGGACATATAGCAGAAAGTCTAGAGAAGAGAAACACAAATGATTAAAGGTCTAGAAAACCTAGAAATGACCAATGAGGGAAGATTGAAAATATTGGGTTTGTTCAGTCTGGAGAAGAGAAGACTGAGATGGGACAGGATAACAGTTTTCAAGTACATAAAATGTTGTTACAAGGAGGAAGGAGAAAAATTGTTTTTCTTAACCTCTGACAAGAAGCAATGGGTTTAAATTGCAGCCAGGATGGTTTAGGTTGGACATTAGGAAAAGCTTGCTAACTGTTAGGATGGTTAAGCACTGGAATAAATTGCCTAGGGATGTTGTGGAATCTCCATCATTGGAGATTTTTAAGAGCAGGTTAGACAGACACCTGTCAGGGATGGTCTAGATAATACTTAGTCCTGCCTTGAGCGCAGGGGACTGGACTAGATGACCACTTGAGGGCTCTTCCAGTCCTATGATTATATGATTTTTGTGACTCTTATCTGCACTTTCTATTAAATATTTTTTTAAATGGGGACACCAGAACTGTATGCATTATTCCAGTATCAGTCTCATCAGTGCTGCAAACAGAGGTAAAAAAATTACCTCCTTACTCCTAACTCCCCTGTTTGTATACTCAAGGATCACATTAGTCCTTTTTGCTACAGCCTTGCACTGAAAGCTCCAACGTAGACTCTACCTCTTTTCCTAATCTGGACGAACCCTATTTTTTATTAATTGTAAACTTAATAAGAGTTCATCAAAAAAATTTAAACTCTTTCCATGAGTAATATGTCCATTATTTTCTTTAATGGTTAAATCAAGCTTTTAGGGCTAAAAGTTTTTATTGGCTCTTCCCTAGCTATACTCTTAAACAGAAGTGTTTCATTAGCTTTTCTTCAGTACTGCTTCCAAAGATGTTTTAGTTTTTAAAAGACATTTCCCCATCCGTTTCATGGGAATGCCAACATGGGATCTATCTCCCTTTGGGATTTTTGTTGATTCTTCTGGTACTAATTTCTTAATCACCTCTTCTGGCAGGAGCTAAATCCTTGGCAATATTTCTTCAGGGAAATATACATTCTGCTTGTTTCCAGCATCTCTCCTCTATTCTCTTCTTTAAACATCAAGGCAGATCAGTCATCTAATTTTTCTAAGCAATGTCTATTGCATGTGTCACTACACTTATCTCAGAGGGAATCTACTATTCTTTACACCAACTTCTTATTTTGTATGTAACCGAGAAGATATCTTCTGTGAAATTTTCTGATTGTCATCATTGTTTTATTTTTGCTTTTATATTTTATTAATGCATTGTAATAACCATACTTACAACGATCATCATTTAATATTAATACCTACAATGTGCATGGCACTGTAAATAAACAAAGACAGTACCTGTTCTGGAGAGTTAGAATTTTACAGATAGACACTGTTGAAGATGGGGCCCGTTGTGAAATCCAGAGATGGGAGTGACTTCGTACTTAGTACTGTAGATGTACTGAACATAGTGCTTCTTATTGTGAGTATTCCTATTGACTTCCAGCAAGCTGCTCCTCTGTTCTATCTATGTGTGTGGGCTCCATCACCATGGTTTCTGAGCATCTCACAAGCATGTATTCTTACAACACCCCTGTGAGGTCGGGAAGTATCATCCCCATTTTAGAGACAGGCAACTGAGGCACAGAGATAAAATGCTTCATGCTTCATAAGTAATAGCCAACATAGATTTGGGAAAAACAAAATCATGCCAAGCCAACCTAATATAATTCTTTGACAGGGTCACTAGTGAATGGGGAAAAGCTGTAGACATGATTATCTTGATTTTTAGTAAGACTTTTGACACAGTCCCACTTGACATTCTCATAAGCACACTAGGTACATGTGATCTAGATTAAATTACTATAACATGGGTGCAAAACTGGTTGAAAGACTCAAACAGTAGTTATCAATGATTTGCTGTCAGACTGGGGGCTATACCTAGAGGGTTCCCCCAGGGGTCTGTCCTGCATCTGTACTAGTAAATATTTTCAGTCATGACTTGGATAATGGAGTGGAGAGTATGCTTTTAAAGTTTTCAGATGACACCAAATTGGAAGGGGTTTCCAGCACTTTGGAAGAAAGGATTTGAATGCAAACTCCCTTGACAAATTGGAGAACTGAGCTGAAGTAAACAAGATAAAAGTAAATAAAGACAAGTGCAAAGTACTACACTTAGGAAGGAAAAATCAAATGCACAACACAAAATGGGGTATAACTGGCTAGATGGTAGAACGGCTAAAAAGCATATAGGGTTACAGTCGATCATAAATTGAATATGAGTCAACAATGTGATGCAGTTCCAAAAAAGTCAAATATCATTCTGGGGTGTATTAACAGGAATGTTGTATGTAAGACACAGGACATACTTGTCCCATCTACCCAGCACTTGTGAAAACTTAACTGGAGTACTGTTTCCAGTTCTGGGTGTCACACTTGAAGAAAGACAAATTGGAGAGTCCAAAGGAGAGCAACAAAAATGATTGAAGGTTTAGAAAACCTGATCTGTGAGGAAAGGTTAAAAAAACTGGGCATGTTTAATCTTAAGAAAAGAATGGGGAGTGGGGAACCTGATAAGTCTTCCAATATGTTAAGGGCTGTTATAAAGAGCATGGTGATGAATTGTTCTCTATGCCCACTGAAGGTGGGACAAGAAGTAATCGACTTAATGTGCAGCAAGGTAGATTTAGGGTAGATAGTAGTAAAAACGTTTAAATTATAAGCATATTAAGCACTGGGACAGGTTTTCAAAGGTGGTTGTAGAATCCCTATCACTGGAGGTTTTTAAGAACAGGTTAGACAATCATCTGTCAGGGATGATCTAGGTATACTTGGTCCTACCTCATCACAGGAGATTGAACTAGATGATTTCTTCAAACAAAGTCTGTAGTAGAGCTGAGAATTGAATCCAAGTCTCCAGAGTTAAGCCCAGTGCCTTAACCACAAGACCATCTTTCCTTTCTACTGCTTGCTAAAGGTGAAAGTAGGTTGCCCACAATGGAGCACACACAGCAAGTTGTCTGAAGCTTTTGGAACATTCTTGTTTCCATCATGAGAAAAACAGACTTTTGTTTCAAAAGGTATTCCAATCTATACACACTACACATTTTTTTTAAATACTTTTGGCCTCTCTAACCATTTTCACAAGGGAAATCAAAGCACCACATTCCAATCCCATTGTTTTGTCTTTAAATCAGGCCTCTTTCCCCCTTTACCCCTCCCTATCCCACCCCCCAAGAATTCTGCTGCAGATGACATCACAAAGTCATTTAGTTCCAATGAAAAGGATCTCTTTGATTACCTGGTCCACAAGAAAGCAGATATAATTTGACATTACTTGGGGACTTTCTGACATTTCTTCAGGATTAGCAGCAACTTAATTATTTAAAACCTGCTGTTTAGTTTATGTCCTACATCTTCTGAGTCAATTAAAAAGCACAAATGTTGATGAGGCATTTAAATTGTGATGGCAAGCTACATAGTTTAAGCTAATCAAAGAAAAGCTTTCTAAGCAAAACAAAAGTGAAAAAATAACATGGTTATACAAGGCTAAATGAGGTGTCCAATGTAAAGCAAACATAGAATAGCATAAATCTCCAAACCCTGTAGAACAGTGGTGGGCAATCTGCAGCCCGCGGGCCACACGTGGCCCATCAAGGTAATCCATTGGCGGGCCACAAGACAGTTTGTTTACATTGACCATCCGCAGGCACGGACGGTCGATGTAAACAAATTGCCTTGCAGTGTGCCAGCAGATCACCCTGATGGGCTGCATGCGGCCTGCAGGCTGCAGGTTGCCCACCACTGCTGTAGAAGGTACATGACAAGGTACATGACAATATTATTGGTGTTTGCATGTAATATTTCAAATTATTAATGTGGGGAATTGAAGCTGCAGGGCATATGAAAATGGAGGGACCAGATTGTGGGCTGACCTGTGGAACTGCAAAAGGTAGGAGTCCACTTGTACCGCCCTGCATCACCACTCACAGGGTATGTCTACACTGTAGCTGAAGGTGTAATTTCCAGCTCAGGTAGATGTACATGTGCTACTTTTGATCAAGCTAGCACAGGGGTGGGCAAACTTTTTGGCCTGAGGGCGGCATCGGGTTTTGTAAATTGTCTGGAGGGCCGCTTACGGGAAGGGTCGTGGCCCGGCCCCCCCCCC
Organism: Terrapene triunguis; assembly: GCF_002925995.2. Lineage (NCBI taxonomy): Eukaryota > Metazoa > Chordata > Testudines > Emydidae > Terrapene > Terrapene triunguis. Next base: position 12,489,340 of record NW_020664420.1, on the reverse strand, counting down.
CTATCTGCCCCCCCCCCCCCAATTCCTGCCCCATCCAACCGCCCTCGTTCCCTGACGTCCCCCCCCCCCGGGATCCCTGCCCCCTTACCACGCTGCCTGGAGCACTGATGGCTGACGGCGCTACAGCCGCACCACCCGGCTGGAGCCAGGCCATCCCGCCACCGCTGCTGCCGCCACGCAGCACAGAGCACCGGGTCAGGCCCGGCTCTGCAGCTGCGCTGCCCCAGGAGCTCACAGCCCCGCCTTCCAGTGCATTGCGCTGGCAGCGGAGCAAGTGAGCTGTGGCTGCGGGGGAAGGGGGACAGCAGGGAAGGGGCTGGGGGTTAGCCTCCCAGGCCAGGAGCTCGGGGGCCAGGCAGGATGGTCCTGCAGGCCAGATGTAGCCCGCGGGCCATAGTTTGCCCATCGCTGAGCTAGCACATTAAAAATAGCATCATAACTGCAGCAGCATAGCTGGCGACGGCATGGGCTAGCCACCCACAGATCTGCCTATGGCCTCGAATGGGATTGTATTCAGCCAGGTAGCCCATGCTGCCACACCCACTGCTGAGGCTATGCTTCTATTTTTAGTGCACTCGCTCAGTCTAAGCTATTGTGTCTCTGTTGATCCAACCTGGAAATTACACCTCCAGCTGCAGTGTAGATGTACCCTAAGGGCTTGTCTACACTTACCGGGGGATCGACGTGCGGCAATCGATGCACTGGTGATTGATTTAGCGGGTTTAGTGAAGACCCGATAAATCGACCACAGATCTCTCTCCCATCGACTCCTGTGCTCCACTGGAACGAGAAGAGTAAGGGGAGTTGACAGGAGAGTGTCTCCCGTCGACATAGTGTAGTGTGGAGCCCACAGTAAGTAGATCTAAGCTACGCTATTAACGTAACTCAAATTGCGTAGCTTAGATCGACTTTCACGCGTAGTGCAGACAAGGCCTAACAATGCAGGAAAAGAAGCAATCTCTGCAGAGCCACTGCATCCTCACGAGCAAGAACTGGTGTGTGGGAAAGGGGGGGAAGGCAGTGTAGTTGAGCCAGTCCAATCTACAGATGTGGGCTGTGCCAGGTATAGAGCTGGCATAGTTTAATCCCTCTCTCCCTAGAGCAGAAGGAAGACTGGCAGGGAAATTGTCACTCTCTGAGCACTACAAAACCATCCTTTGGGTGCCACAACAAAATGCTGCTCCTTGTTAAATTATGATCTAGCATTGAGGAAGCACAGTATATTAGCCAGATACTTTCTGTAAAATATGATTTAACCAGAATGGCACAGATACTGCTCTTACTTATGGCCAGATCCAAAGCCCGTTGAATCAATGCGACAACCGTCCCTTAAATCCTGTGTAAATTCACTTCCTTCCCTGAACTTGCATGGGTGTAACAGTGAGCAACTTAGGCCCAGTAATTATTAGAATTGTGCAGAAATTGGAATTTCAACTGCCCAGGAAATTCCACAATTCTGACATTTGTTTTCATTCTAGATCAGAACAAAAACAAAGAATTTCTAAGTTTCCTGTGAAAGGGGGTCTTTTAAAAATTTTTCATTCCAGAACAGAACTAAGTGAATATTGCAAATATTTTTTATGAATATTCATTCAGTTTTTAAAAGAATTCACTTTGACTTCTGACCCGTTGCCTTCTGTGAATATTCTAGCAAATGAGTTTACTGACACAACCTTTGCTGTTTTAGCAAGTGTTCAAGTAGATTTTGCAAAATAGTTATGGAAAAAAATTCTTAATTTGTAAGTATGCATATTCACACTAGAAGCCTCATAAGGGGTACTCTAATCCAATCAGGGAACAAAAAACATTCCATGTAACCTATGTGTCCTATTATTTATATGACAATAGTGCCTGGGAACCCCAATCACAGATCAAGACCCCATTTTCTAGGTGCTGGACATATGATTTGGTGTGGGTATCAGACAGGACTCAACAGGCCGACAAGACAGTGGGAGGATCAGGTCACAAAATGATCACAGTTTAGCAGAAAAACTGAGTATCATCTCACCACTTGATCATTTTACTTGAATTTAAAATATCAAATACTTGTAACAAGCTTCTCATGAACAAGAATTATTTTCAGAAATTATTCACCAAATTATTCTTAATTAGGAAAACATTCAAGAAAATCACAACCTGTTTTTAGCTGTTTTCATGTTTTGGGAGGGGGGCAAGTGGGTGCTGGGAGATACCCTAAATACTGAAGTATCCTCAACTATCTAAGGCAAAAATGGCAAATGTTTCAGGCAACCACACATGGGGCTACCTATCTGTCTAGGCATTTAAAACGTACCCATCACTGCAGTACATGATTGCAAGAGGATTAATTGATACAACTGAGAATGGAATTTGACTTCCTGAGTTCATACAAAAGATGAAAACAGCTATAAAGCAATTATTTCCCTGAAGAAGCCTTATTTTGTGTTGTTTCACTGTAAAATCACAACCTAAATATGTATAGAGCTAATATATAGAGAAAATGTACTTATATTACTGCTGCTGCAGAAGCATAACAGTTAAAACTAGATTAGTCAAGCACTAGAAAAATATACCATAGGGTATAATCCTGTACTAGTAGAGGGATAGATTAGAACAGTGGTTCTCAAACTAGGGCCGCCTCTTGTTCAGGGAAAGCCCCTGGAGGGCCAGGCCAGTTTCTTTACCTGCCGCGTCCGCAGGTTCGGCCAATCGCGGCTCCCACTGGTCGCGGTCGCCGCTCCAGGCCAATGGGGGCTGCAGGAAGCGGTGCGGGCCGAGGGACGTGCTGACCGCCCTTCCTGCAGCCCCCATTGGCCTGGAGCGGCGAACCGCGGCCAGTAGGAGC
>NW_020664420.1:12437040-12481516 GCF_002925995.2 Terrapene triunguis | reverse complement strand
AGATGATCAATTTGCATGCTAGGATCTGTAAATCTGTATTTATTCATTCCACATATAAACAAATACAAAAATTAATTTCCTCTAAGCTTATAGAAACTTTATAGTTTTAAGAATAACTGAAATGTACTAACATCAAGAAATTGAACTGTGCCCCAACACTGGGTAGACCAGTATTAAATAGTGTTACAGTAGGTAACCGACAGTGTAAGCAAAATCTTCAAAGCTATACACACATTGGGGAAAGTGTCCTTGAGCTCTGCATCATGAATGAATTGGAGCCTTAGAATGTTAACCCTGGCCTAGTCCTTTAGTTCAAAAGGTCACTTTTCTCGTCTTTGCCTTTGTGAACTGAAGCACAGCGTCAGAGAGCTCCAAAGACTGGCCAATGGCATTTGCAAGTGATAAAATACCAAGCGATGTCAGCCACTAGTTGGCCATTATCAATTGAAGATACGTTTTAATGAGCCTGAGCTTTGAAAAGCTGCTCTCACCACTCACGACTGTGACCGACATCGTGAGCAAAATCCTCAAAGCTATCCACGCATTAGGAAAAGTGTCCTTGAGCTCTGAATCATGAATGAATTGGAGAACTTGGAGTGGAGAGTGCTTCCCATGTGGCAAGATGTGACACATGTTGTCCAATTCAACATAGAGGTCTTTATCATTGATGTCCGAACATTCCTTCAGCAACTGGTGAAGGTCCATACAATTGTTCAAGAGTGTTTTCCTGTCTGCTGGCAGCTTAAGGTCATAAAAAAAACCAAGTATTTTTGTGGTGCTTCATTTGTCCTAACCTTTCTTCGATGGACACTTGAGCTGTGTCAATGAGCGAGCAAAAAAACTCCTTCTTGAATCCCTGCCCCTAAATCCGGCCCTGCCTACCCAGATCTTTCTGTCTTCCTTCCCATATGGGAGGCTGCATAAAGGCAGTCCTCGCCGTGGGACCCCTTGTACATCTGCTCAGCTCCCCACCTGGCTATTGTGAAGAAAGGCAATCTCTCATGTAGGCAGGCCCCAAACCAACTACATCCAAAATAGTCTCCTTACAGAGCTTAATGTAAGATAGTATGAAGAGATGGTAATGACAGTGATAGTCACAAATCAGAAGGCCGTAGTCCCATTAATATGTTAGTGATAGCGCCTACAGTAGAGCAATCAACATCAACATCATTCTAGCTAATGTACCCTCAGTGTTTAAAGGGCAATCATTTAATAGGGGAAATAAAATCCTATCTTTTAGAATTCCACTCAAATCCACAGTTATTCACTTATGGCCCAAACCTGCAAGTTGTTGAGAAACTTCTGAGTGATGCTGAGAACCCTCTGTTCTCATGACTCCACCACTTGCATGACCAGGCTTGACACAATCAGGACTGGATTGAGGAGCAGGTGACCCAGGCGAACGCCTGGGATGCTTGGTTTGGGGGGGCGCCACACCCAGGGTGCTGTTTTTGTTGTTAGTGACAAAAGGGAAAATAGAATGTTTGAAGTAAAATGTTTCAGGATTCATTTTTCACTAACCTCCTAGAATGTTCTGGACCTTTGTAGAATCTCATGGAACCTTCCAGACTTCATGAGAATTTTCCTCAAACCTCCTAGAATGTTGTCAGCCATGTGCCCTCATCGGTATATAAGGCCCGGGGTATCGCCAGTCAGTGAGATATAAGAACAAACTGAAGTGAGGTGAGAGCCCAGTTGCGATATTGTGAACCTTGTTTTATTGTATAATTGTGAAAATGTACTTGTGTTTTTTAAGAATTGAAGAGTGGATGTAGCAACTAATAAAGGACATATTTAATGAGATGCTAGAGATATCTATTGAACCCCTATCTACGCAACAATATAAAAGAAATACTGTTACTTCATCTGTTAGTCTTTAAGGTGCCACCAGACTCCTTGTTGTTTTTGTTACTTCTTTTGCCATGCTTAATGTTTATGACTTTCTAAAACTGCAGAACATAGATTTTTGCTCCCCCTAATACTGTCTGTTTTCCCCCATAGAAAATAAAAGATGCCCCCAAAAAAGACTTCAGGAACTCAGTATATAAAGTGAAAAATTCAATTGCAATCTAGTTTTCAGCTAGGGGCAAACTTGATGGGAAAATATCTGAAACAGAACAACATAGACCGGACTTTAGGCAATAGCGATCATCCCAGTGCAGAAGAAATTGAGGAGTGAAGTGTAAACGACGGAAGTCCTATTACTAAGGAATAAGCAGATTTACCTGAAGATAAGGAATGGAAATGTGAGGAAAGTGATGGAGAATCATCAAGATTTCCTGGTGGCATAAAGGAGAGTGATGATAAAGAAGAATATGGCTCACATAAAAAGGAGAATAATGACCAAAAAAATTTGGCTTACATAAAAAAAAGAGAAACGATAAAGAAGAATCAGCCTCACATGATGACAGAAATAGCAGTGAGAAAAATTGCACACCACAAATCGATACATCAGATCCTGCTTTATGGCTGGCGATCCTAAGCTCTGCCAATATTGATTGTACAATTTTGAACAGGCTGGGCAAAATCGAGGATATGATGTTTCCAGTAATTGAGCAGAAGCAACACTTCTCAAAGTCACACTGCAAAAGAGTGCTCAAGATGTCTGAGAAACTGAATCAGCATTGGCTAGTTTACTTGAAATCAACTGACAGAGTGTTCTGTTTTTGTTGCAAAATATTTGACAAGAATGCCAAGTCATTGCTTGTGCTTTCCTGGTACAATTACTGACATAACTTAGTTGATGCTCTGAAGCAACGTGAAAAGTCACCTGGCCATTTTACGGCCTACTCCAAATGTATGGAGGTCAAGTTCAGGCTCATGCTGAATAAATGCATAGACGCAGAAAACAAGTGCATTATTAATGTAGAAACCCAGCACTGAAGGAACGAGCTTGAACATCTGATCTCAATTACCCTCTTCCTTGAAAAGAATAATTTGGCTTTCCAGGGCTTGTCAGACAAGTTGTTCATTGAAAATAATGGTAATTTCCTCGGCTTGGTAGAGCTCCTTGGGAAATATGATGTCATGCATGAGCACCTACGTCAAGTAGTTCATAAAGAACCTATGGACCATTACTGCAGCAAAACAATTCAAAACGAATTGATAGACCTTATAGCAAGGAAGGTGTTTGAGAACATATTGATGTGGCTCGGCAAAGCGAAGTACTATGCACTCCCAACATTAGTCACAGTGAAAAGATGTCATTTACAGTAAGATTTGTTGATGACAAGGATGGCTGTATCCAAGTAAAAGAACACTTTATCTGTTTCCGGTCTGTGGATGACTTTACTGGAAAAGGCCTAACAGAATTGTTTATGAACATTTTGAATGAGAATAAAATAAAGCTTCAGGACTGCCGGGGCTAAGGCTACGACAACGGTGTGAACATGAAGGGAAGAAACAGTGGTGTCCAGGCTAGGATCCTTGTGATGAATCCAAGAGCTTTCTTCGTGCCTTATGGCTTCCATTCCCTCAACCTGGCTGTGTCAGATGCAGCATCATCTTCTTTAGATTCAGTATCTCTCTTCAGGATACTGCAAAGGATATACATCCTGTTTTCAACTTCAAGCATCAGGTGGAAGATGCTCACAGATAATGTTACAAATCTGACCATGAGACTTGCTGGGAGAGCTGCATTGACAGTGCAAGGCGAGTGAGGTACCAAGTAACTGAGATTTACAGCGTCCTGATGGAACCCAGTAAAGCCAGAGACAGAATCCGACACGAGGTATAAAGCCTGGCAAACCAGATCACTGACTTCAAATTTCTTGTCTCAATTGAGGTTTGGCAATATATCCTGTTCCAAGTAAGCAAGGCATTACAAACTCAGCCAGTGGACATCGCGACCACTACTATTTTGATGAGACGCCACCTTGATTTCATTGTGGCCTATGGAGACAATGGATTTGAAGATGCCATCACAGCTAACAAAGAAATGGTGGGAAACTTAGGAGTTAAGTCGATCTTCAAGGAAAATCGTATTCATCACAAGAAGAGACAGTTTGGTTATGAGGGCAGAGATGAGGTGATGGGAAGCTCGGAAGAAAAATTCAAGAGGGAGTTTTTTTGGTTGCTCATTGACACTGCTTGAGTGTCCATCAAAGAAAGGTTCGGACAAATGAAGCACCACAAAAAGACTTGTGGGGTTTTGTATGACCTTAGTAAGCTGCAGACAGACAGGAAAACACACGTGAACAAGGGAAGCACTCTCCACTCCAAGTTCTCCAATTCATTCATGATGCAGAGCTTTTCCTAATGTGTGGATAGCTTTGAGGATTCTGCTCATGCTGTCGGTCACAGTCGCAAGTGGTGAGTGCGGCTTCTCAAAGCTCAGGCTCATTAAAACATATCTTCAACTGACAATGGCCAACAAGAGACTGACATTGCTTGCTATTTTATTGCTTAAAAATGCCATTGGCCAGTCTTTGGACCTCTGACACTGTGCTTCAGTTTACGAGGGCAAAGGCGAGAAAAGCGACCTTTAGAACGAAAGGACTACGGTTAACATTCTAAGGCTGTCACCCACTGTAACACTATTTAATACTGGTCCACCCAATGTTGGTGCACAGTTCAATTTCCTGATGTTAGTAACACTTCAGTTATTCTTAACATTAAAAAGTTTATAGAAGCTTAGAGAAATGATTTTTTTATTTGCTTATATATGGCATGAATAAATACAGATTTACAGATCCTAGCATGCAAATTTATCGTCTTATATGGCGGGGATAACTCATGCTTGCAAATCGTGCATCAAAGTCATGAAATGGGCTACAAATGCAATAAAAAAATAAGGTATTCAAAAGTTTAACAAATGGGGGACTCCATTTGGTCTAGGGCCGGCCTTGGACACAATGAATGCCAGACAGAAATAAAATAAAAATAAATAAAATAGAGCTATTGGTGCAGCAATTCTGACTATTCTGCAAACATATTTGCTGTTCATGCATGCCCTGTCATTGTAACCATTTCAGTGGGTGGGATGGCCTGAAAAAGTATATTTGCATTTTTAGGCACAAGAACTTGGCCAATGGTGCTATTTCTCTAACTGGAAAGGAAGTTTGCTGAGTAAGAGAGTTCCTGATAACTATCTCTAATGCTTTACAGTTTTTTTAATAACACAGCATACAGTAAGGAAGAGTCTAAATGCCTTTATGAAATCAATGGGTGTGGTGCAATGGTATGAGCATGGCACCGAAAATCAGGAACCTGTTCAACCCAATTCTTACAGCTCACTCTCTTGGTGGCTTTAGGCGAATCACTTCGCTTCTCTGCCTCGGGTTCCCATTATGTAAAATGAAGATCGCCAGGCTTATTTCCCTACCTCACAAAGTATTGTGAGGATTAGTTAGGTATTCCCAAGTGCAGTACAGAGAATGTTTTTAGCTTTCCTTTGCCATTCCTCGTGTGTGTAAGGGCATGAAATAATAATTAGGAGACCATTGTCTATCAGACTCCTTACTGTGCTGTGCCTTTTGCCCAGTTCTTAAATCCACCCTGCACAGATCCTTAAAAGGGAATATCTACAAATATTGGATTGGACAGTGTGGAGGGGCGTATGTTTTAGTTTGATACAGTGAAATACAATAAGAATTTAAGGAGCAATTCATTGCCACTGAACTGAACTGGGAAACACTTTAAATGCAAAGAGCCTTGAAAAATCTTTAGACTGCTTGTTGTATTAATCTAAGTGTCTCACATCAGCATGACTCATTGTTATGGAATTGTTGTCTCTGTAGTTACTAGTCTGGCTGGTTTTGGAAAAGGAGGGCATAGGAATGCTAAACTCCTCATTTTCAAATGGCTGGAGGTATGTTTTCACCTGATGTGCATTCAGATCCAAAGCTAGACTTATGCACATAAATCAGGCATGCCCAGTTACCATGTTTCATATTCTGTGCCTGTCTGCATAGACAGAATTTGCAGACATAGTGGATATATCTGTAAGTTCTTCAGGTGTGCGTGAGATGCCTCCATTTGAAAACTTGGCTGAGAACTTTTCCGCTACAGTTCTCTTAGTCCCATCTGAACTAACACACTCTAGGCTACTGTTGATAGATGTTGTTAGATGTTTGGCTGCGTGTGTGTTTTCTCCATGTGCTGCCCCAGCTCTGTGCAGATAGTTGGCACAGCAAACCTCGATTGCACTGCCCAATAACCACAGACCCGTTTGTAGCGAAAGAACTTGGTCAGATTTATTGTCAACAAAGCCCGGTCCTAATGCCCTGGCTCAATGGTTACAGGTACACTAACACATGTATGCCTGTTGCAATGGACTAGCTCAGTTAATGGCAGGACTTTTCATTATCCCCTACGCCAGCCAAAGACACTCCCTCTGAGACTCCATTTTATACACCAAAAATACAAACAAGTTACATGTTACCCCTCTGCCACCCATTACCTTGTACCTGCTGGTTTGATAAAAACATCTTTATCCATCATGCTATCATCCTGATCTTATCTTTAGGATGGGTCAGCATGTTCCTGTTATCTTTGGGAAATGTGTTGGTATCGAGGTGTTCTGGTACCACCCTTCTGGAATGTGTTTGCCTGTGTGTTTTGTGCCTGACATTTTCTTAGGAATATGTGTTTCTACAATATCAGCCCTGTTCTTGCCAGATTCTGTGAGCTTGCAGGCAGGCTGAGCCTAACTTCTGTTCACTTTGCTTCTTTTCTTTATATCAGCAAAGCTTGACCACTACTTTAGTTCAGGCCTCAGGCCTCACACCAGGCTTCTGATGGAAGGCGTTATGTTTCAGGCTCTCTTCCTACTACAGCTTCTTGTGGACACCTTGTGAATGGCAGCAGCACTGCCTCAAGTTTCAAGAGTGACTCACCCAGAGCCAGACACTTAACTTTCACTTTTTTAGAATAGGAACAGAACTAAACCAGGAGCATCAGACATCTACAAACGTTCCCGTTAAACATAATGGGCCTGATCCCACTGATAGAAATGGGAATTCTGTCATGGACTTTAATGGGAGCATGTACAAGCCCAAAGCTCAATTTAAAAAAAATATCTGAACAGGCCCTGAAAAAGGTTACCATTGCAGTGCCTGAAGGTGAGGCCTAGAGTGTACGAAATTATATTTTTCACTTGGAAGCATAATAGGGAAATCAGTTACAGGCACAGACAATATCCTGCAACATGATATGAATGCAGATTGGAGTCCTTATTAAATAGTCAGACAGTTCCTTTTTTCCCCAACCCACTTTATAATGCGCTGTGACACTTGATGGAAAGGAGACAGTTGTAGGTCTTTGCTTCTGTTCCATTAAAATGTAAAATTATTTCCATATGCTGAGCCAAACCCTGCTGTCTCTATGCAGTCCTCACACAGGGAAAACAACCATTAGCTTCACTGGCAGTTTTTTTCCTGAGTAAGGATGGCAGGATTTGGCTCAAAGTATTTTAATGTAATCATTGACTGACATATAGATTATGGGCCTGATTCTTATCCAGGGACCCCTTTCCATCCACCCTTGACACCCATTTACACCATCAGAGAAGATTAAAAGGGCCTTGGGAAATGAGAATCAAGTCCTAGATTTCTGCTATCTCATTTAGTTGAATGAGTCCTTGTTGCTCTCGGCAAGTAATGAACAGATTCATAGATTATAAAGCCAGAAGGGACCATTAGATCATCTCATCTGACTTCCTATACAACATAGGTCATAGAATGTCACCCAGTTAACCCTGCATTGAGTCCAATAACTTGTGTTTGGCTAAAGCATATCTTCCAGAAAGGCACCCAATTTTGGTTTGACATCAAGGGATGAAGAATTCTTCCCTTGATAGTTTGTTCCAGTGGTTAAACAGTTACTGTTAAAAATCTGTGCTTTGTTTCCAGTTTGAATTTGTCTGGTTTTGATTTCCAGCCACTGGTTCTTGTTATGCCTTTCTTTGCTAGATTAGTGAGCCTGCTGGTAGCCAGTATTTTCTTCCCAAGCAGGTATTTACACACCCTCTTGATCGTCTTTGACAAGCTAAGCAGATTGATCTCTTTAATTTTCTCACTATAAGGCATTTTCTCCAGCCCTCAATTCATTTTTATGGATCTCTTCTGCATCCTCTCCACTTTTTCAACATCCTTTTAAAACCACTGACACCAGAACTGGATGCAGTATTCCAGTATTGTTCTTATCAATGCAGTATACAGATGTAAAATCGCCTCCTTACTCCTATTCACTACTCCCCTATTTAACCATGAAAGGATGCAATTAACTAACTATTGGACATTATTAACATGACGTATGAAGTAACTTCATGCTAATAACCAACAGTAACATGCAGTAGAAACATGTAGTACAGTATCTGTTCAGCACTATATCTGATTAAATTTTACTAGTCCACAAATGTGTTGAATTATCTGCAAAATATTTTGGTCTGGTATCTGAGCGCCTAGAATTAGATTATTAACATTTCCTTTTAGGAATATATTCTGAATATTCAGCTTAACCATTTCCTCTGGTTTAGATTCAAGGGAACTAGTAGTATTTAGTGTTATGTAAATAACTGAATTTAAGATTTTTATTTTATTTTTAAAGAGAGGAAAAGGTTTGGTGTACCCAAAAAAGAACCCACTCTTGTGTAGATTTTTTAACCATCTCAGACCAAAAGCCCCTGCAACTATTTGAGATTGAATCTCAGTGAGTAATTCCATTAGACACATTTGATTAGAAAGAAAGTAATTGAGGCCCCGATAGAGGAAAGCATCCCTATTCAGGACAGAATTTAAGCACATCCTCAAGTTTACGCCCATCGTCTCTGAAGGCAATGGGACTTACATGTGTGCTTATAGTTAAGCAACAAGGAGTCTGGTGGCACCTTAAAGACTAACAGATTTATTTGGGCATAAGCTTTCGTGAGTAAAAACCTCACTTCTTCGGATGCATATAGTTAAGCATACACTTAAGTGCTGTCCTCAGTAGGAATGGACACAGGCGCTTGTTTAACTATTTTTCTAGACCGGGATATGAAAGAGGAGCCTCCCTGTAGGGACTATTGCCCTGTTACGCTGAGGAAAGACAGCAGGCAATAGATGTGGTTTAAATAGGCGGCAACCTTACTACAACATCTGGGAGTACCTGGCAATAAATGTTGCAGTGCAGGTCGTCATCATTTCCTTAAGCATTTCCACGTAATTCCTAGCCAGAAATCCTGTTGCTGGGACCCTGCCATCCTCCCCTTGTATATGGGTTAAGGGGGCTAAAAAAAAAAAAAAAAAAAAAAAGAGGGGGATTGGCTGTCCACTGCACCTGATGTAGCAGCACCGAATCCCACTTCCTCAGATCCCTCAAGGGATGCTTCACTTTAAATCCTTTTCCAATCCATTTTATACAATTACTGCTTCCCTTCTGTAACAAGTACCTCCAATGGACATCCGCCACAAGGATGCACCAGCAGTTAGCTTGGCTGCCTACCTCCATCCCACTCTGGATTCCTAGATATTTACTGATTCATTCCTTAATATAGGACAAAAAATATATCCACTCCCCAGCCAGATAGTGAGACCCCTGGATGGTGGGCGCTAACCAGAAGGGAAGCAGCTCCAGACCAGAACCTTGGCCTCCCCCAACAAGTACTGAGACTACCTGGATGTGTTTGAAAAGAAAAACGCAGATTCACTACCCCACACACAGGGACAACAACTGTCCAATAGACCTACAACTCAGTGCAAAGGTGCCCTATGGATGGATATGCAGCATGGCTGAACCAGACCTAGAGGCACTATGTGCGTATATCCAGGAAAATCTTGCAAAATGCTTCATCTGGAGATCCATCTCTCTAGCAAGGACACCAGCCCTCTTTGTGTGGGGGGAAAAGGAGGGATCATTATGTCACTGTGTAGACTACTACACGATTAATCAGGTGACTATTCGTATCTGATACCCCCTGCACCTTATCCCAGAATTGTTGAACCGCCTGAGGACTGCCAGGATCTTCACTAAACCAGTTCTGCAGGGGGCATACAATCTAGTGTGCGTAAGGCCCAGGGATGAATGGAAGACCTGTAAACCAGGAAGCAATGCAGATTTCCTGCCTCCAGCCCTGATTCTGGCTACTGACATCTGTTTGTCCCGACTCTACTATTTGCCTGTTGGCTGTAACCTGGTGCCTGGCCCTGACTCCCTTGTATCCTGACCCGGCTTGTCCTCAACCCTGCTACTTGTCTCCTGACTACAACTTTGTAACTGATCGATGCACATAGGCCACCCACAGTCTAGTCCTGACAGTGCCTCTCATCCATGCTGACTCAGAGCTGCCTCACTGCTAAAGGCCAGTAGTGAACCTGTGGGCCAATGGCACAATATTATTCCCACACATCCAGCTCCTGTGTCTATTCATGTCATCCTGAAGAAAGGAATAATCAGAGAATTTAGCACATAGGCCTCTGAATTATCTTCCTTAACAGGGGGCTCCAACCTTGTATGCATTTGGATGCTACCACTGATAGGCTTAATGTGCTGCAGATGTAACCCATGTAATCCTGAAGCAATTTGCCAGAGGCACCTCAACAATATGCATTCTTTGACATTGCCATGAACAGAAATTTCCTTCTCCAAGGTAACTCCTTTCCCTGTGAAGAGAAAATGGCACCTATACTAAGCAAGTCTGTGCTGCTTCGACTGGGCAAATCCTAGCTTCCCCCATGCTCTGGTAGTAATATGCCTTTCCTTGCTATGTCTTAATTGTTTTATTTACATACTGAGAGACAGGGTGTCAGGTCCCTTTCCTCACTGAAAATCCCCCAAATCCCTATCTAAATCCTTCCTTGCCAAACCCCTTATTAACCAGATAGCGAAGTGGAGGAAATTCCCACCCAATTCAAAATATACACTTGAATGTTCAAAATGCTGGTGGTTTTGCATAAAAAGACAAAATTGGTGAATAAAGAACCAGGCTTTCTGGGGTCTCACTGCACCCGAATGGGCTCCTCCCTGGTTCCCTGCACAGACTCTCAAATCCCAGGACTGCATGGAATATAAATAAGCCCTCTTTCCAGTCAGCTGGAAGGACAGTGCCATCCCCTCCTCCCTCCCCGGACCTGGTCCGGCTGCTTCCTGATGCTTCCTACTCCAGGTAAATTTCCCCCTTCCTCCTCCTCTGCTACCTGTCACAGAAGGGGCCCTTAAAAGGACAACAACTCCTTTTCTTCTAGGTAGCAGGACAAGTACCCACCGCATACCCCTGCAGTGAGCACATTTGATCCATCCAGCACCTAGTGGAGCCAATGTATTCAACAGAATCAGCATCTGACTCTACAGATGAGGAGCAAACTTCCCTAATCGCTATGTTTTCACATGACTATTTCTTAACGGTCACCATGTTCAGTCTGGTCACTTAATTAAGTGAAATAGTTAAGTCTGAAAGCAAGTGTGTCAAAGAAAGATTTTCAATGCAGCCTGCTTCCCCCCCCCCCCCCCCAATGCCTAATGGTCGCCTAAGTGATGTGCTCAGTTTGCTGCAGCCTGATAGTGAGTGGTGTAGATAAAGTATGCCTCGCTACCTGGGGAAATGTGTTTGCTTCTAACATTTACTGGGCAGAATCATTTGTAAAATCACTTCAGTTAGCAAAATGGCGGGGAAAGGAGGCAATAGAGTCAAACAATATTTGATCTTGGCATAATTCATGGCCACATAAAGGGATACAATCATGTTATGAACATTATGGGCCAAATTTTAACTTGACAAGTGACTCCTATTGAAGTAAGTGTGAGCCTCACATGCCTCACAAAATCTGGCTCAGTAAAAAGCAGCCAAAAGAAAAATCATATCACTTTATAAATATATCTATAATAGAGAGAGAAAGAGATATGGAGGGACTGTCAGATATACAATATAAACCATCTGAAGTACACAGGATATATAACTTCATTCTTATGTTTCTTTTTTATTGGTTAGAGGGTATCATGTCACACCACATACATGCCTGTGTGTCACTTAGGTCTTATAACATCATCCACTAGCTTATCAATATCTAACTCAGCACTGTGGTATGTCTTGTTTAGAGCTTGCCCACACTTGAAGTTCTATAGCAGCACAGCTTCACCACTGTAGCACTTCAGTGTAGACATTACCTATGCCGACGGGAGGGGTTCTCCCATCACTGTAGTTAATCCACCTCTCCAGGAGGCAGTAGCTAGGTCGATGGAAAAATTCTTCTGTTGACCTAATGGTGTCTACACTGGAGATTAGGTTGGCTTACCGACACCACTCAGGGGTGTTGATTTTTCATATCGAGCAACGTAGTTAAGCCAACTTAATTTTCTAGTGTAGACCAGGCCTTATCCAACAAAGGAATTAAAAATGTAAAGAGGAATGTTGGGAAATATGGAGCATATGGGCCCAGGGTTTCAGATATGGGTGAAATGAGCACACCCCCAAAAGCATGTGTGTGTCTGTTATGACAGAAGTAACATGTATTTATGCATACCACATAGCTAGCTAAGCACATAGTTATCGGACTTGCCTGAGTAAACACCCAGTTGCTGATGCAGATATGGACTTCTTGGAATGCATATTCATGCCCACATTTAAAAATTTGGCCCAGAAAGCAGAGAAATAAAATTACTAATAATGCAGAGTTCTGATAGAGATCTTAGTAAAGAACATCGTGAATCGCACCCTTTAAAAGTAATGCACTGATGTCTAAAAGGAAGGTGTTTTAGCTGGTGGTGACCAAGAATTTAACTCTCAGTCATTTGCACAGAATCAAAAGTGCTGTGATAGTTTTGTACTACAGACCATAGCATCAAAAACCATTGTCTTTTAAAGAGTTGAGATGAACAGTATTGAACAGCCATCTGCTCCCAACCCTCACATAAAACAAACATATTCTGCTCCAAAACAGAAAGGTGTGCACTACATTTTCCAAAATAAAAGTTTCAATGTTTCTTCATACACTTACAGGAAAAACTCAGATATGGAAATAGGTTGGTCAAAAACCGAGAGGAAAAATGCATCCCACAGTGAATAAAAGACCATTCTCAAGCTGCTAGAAATAGTACTAGCTCTTCATTTCTGATCCTCACCTATTACAATAGCCTAGCCAGCTACTAAATCACATCACTGCTTCAAAGACTCTGAAAGATATAAAGTCTCAGGTTGAGAGGAAATAGAGATTTCTGTCTCCCGTCTTCTCCCCTCACAGATTCCAGTACAACACAAAATGAACAATGGAGTGGAGAGGAAAGTTCTACAAAAGTTTCAGCCAGCAGCTGGGCTGGGAAGAGATAGATAACTCCTAAGTTAAATGAACACAAAGTTTTAGGTGTTAAGGCTGGCCTACTGCTAAATGTATCAAGCAAGTATATCAGTGTAGAGTGAACCTGCTCTGCTCTTGCAAGTTCCAAGCAGGCATGTTCCCATGTATGTTCAGTAGAGTGCACCTGCTGTGCTATGGAATGGACCAAACAAAACTCCCACAATTCTAGTCTGAGTCGACTATCCTTTCCTTTCCTACCTTTTTATTCATACCAAATAGTGCGTTATCTGAGAAAATAGAACACAAAGTCATATTTTTGACTAGTCTGAGTACTTTCTGTAATGGCTCCATGTCACAACTGAAACCATAAGGCAAACATCCACTTACTTTGTTCCTCTATATTACAAACTGCTAACGAAGGTTCATAGAATCATAGAATATCAGGGTTGGAAGGGACCTCAGGAGGTCATCTAGTCCAACCCCCTGCTCAAAGCAGGACCAATCCCCAACTAAATCATCCCAGCCAGGGCTTTGTCAAGCCTGACCTTAAAAACCTCTAAGGAAGGAGATTCCATCATCTCCCTAGGTAACCCATTCCAGTGCTTCACCACCTTCCTAGTGAAAAAGTTTTTCCTAATATCCAACCTAAACCTCCCCCACTGCAACTTGAGACCATTGCTCCTTGTTCTGTCATCTGGTACCACTGAGAACAGTCTAGATCCATCCTCTTTGGAACCCCCTTTCAGGTAGTTGAAAGCAGCTATCAAATCCCCCTCATTCTTCTCTTCTGCAGACTAAACAATCCCAGTTCCCTCAGCCTCTCCTCATAAATCATATGCTCCAGTCCCATAATAATTTTTGTTGCCCTCCACTGGACTCTTTCCAATTTTTCCACAATAGCATTTTGGGGCATTTTCCAGATTTAAAAAGCACACACTGATTCGATTATTCGTGGAAAAACTACTGCACTCTGTCAACTTAATTAAAACTAGGAACTGGCAGTTTCCCAGATGAAGTGCAACACCAAGCCTATATACAGTGTAACAGTGCAGAATCTGTTACTTTCTTTAAATAAGTAGGATTCTTTAAAGAAGTAGGCGTGGCTCGTCCAGAAAAACTCAGTTTAAGTTCAATGAAATTTTGCTATGAATCACTGATTTATATCTTTTAAGCCAACCATATTTCATTGTAGTTAAAAGTGAGCAGCAATGTAGATCCTAGCATTGACTCAGTAACCATATGTATTAAATTACAGCAAAGATAAAAGACCACAATATAACTAGGAAGAGGCATTGGTTTGAAAATGAAAGGTCACAATATCACAGTTTTAAGCAAGACACAAAACTCAATGGCTAGGAGTCTATACTGACTATACAAGCTGCCCTAAACTATATATTTTCATCTGTGAATCCAAGAAATTATGAGAATTTCAGACACCCATCCACCACTATCATCATGAAGAATTTATTTACAGGATAACTTACTTGAAGTAACAGTTTCCTCTTTAATAGTAATCTGGCTGTGCCAATGAAACCTAAACTAGGTGGCAGCTAGAGATGGGCAAAATATTTTAGCTTAAATCTTTTCATTGAAAATTGCAGATTCAGCAACACCAAAACATTTCACAAATTTATCTTAATTTCACCAAACTGTATTGGTCAAAAAAAAAAAATCTTTCCTCATAGGTTATGTTTTCTAGACATTTAAGCATTTTTTGTTCCTCTCCTCTGGACTTTCTCCAATTTGTCCACATATTTCCTGAAGTGTGGTGCCCAGAACTGGACACAGTACTCCAGTTGAGGCCTTATCAGTGCTGAGAAGAGTGGAGGAATTATTTCTGGTCTCTTGCTTACAACACTCCTTCTAATACATCCCAGAATTATGTTTTTTTTTCTTTTTAATAACAGTATTACATTATTGACTCATGTTTAGTTTGTGATCCACTAAATCCCCAGATCCTTTTCTGTTGTACTCTTTCCTAGGCAGTCATTTCTCATTTTCCACTTGTGCAATTGATTATTCCTTCCTAATTATAGCACTTTGCATTTGTCCTTATTGAATTTCATCCTGTTTATTTCTCAAGTTTGTCAAGATCATTTTAAACTCTAACCCTGCCTTCCAAAGTGCTTGCAGCCCTTCCCAGATTCCGGGGGTAGCGTGGGGGAAGACAGACACACACACACACGGTGGACTCTTGAGTCCAGTACCGAGAAGAACATACTAGGAGTACTAGTGTGCATTCTAACATGGCACTATTAAGTATAGCTTCCTGGATCCAGAGAGGGGAAGTGTGTTGTTCAAATATTAATCAAAATCCAGAATATATTAATTATAGGACTTCACCAGAAGTCAGCTTACTAATTCTTGCAGGAGATAATGATTTCTATTGGTTGTGCATTTTATTAAATATTAAAATAGACACTGAAGATACCGTAACTATCCACCCAATATGTTTAATTATATTTTATGCACAGGAGAGAGAACTAATAGATGCACAGATGAAATCCCTGCTATCATTCAGACAAGAGCCTTTATGAATTAAATACATTGTTGCTTTTATTATAGGTCACAAAAAGTGACTTTTTTGGCATTCAGACAACCATACATCAGTCACTTGTCTTCACTGATCTGCATATCTTACCTCAGAAATGACAATTTCATGGTCTACAGAAGAAATGTTCTGTGCTTTATTAACATCCAAAGTCAATTATTTCCATGCAATATAGAAGAATAACTAAATTGTAATAACTCTGAAGAGGCTCTTTTCAGAACATATCCCCACGTTGGGGGAACTGGAACCACACAGCCCCATAGGAAACTTAGAGGCAGCCTCCCCAGTTCATATGGGGAACACATACTGCTACACCCCTCAAGGGATGCACCAGCCCTTCCCTGAGTGCCCAGACATCTCCTCTGGCTGATGTGTAGTAGGATCATCTCCTCCCCACCACTTTTGGAGTGCTTTAATTGCAGAGAGGAAGCAGGGACTGCAATTGTGCCTCACTGGGAGAGAGTTTAAAAACGGTGAGGCTGAAAGAGACTTGAGGTGACATGGTAAAATTCACTCCTGTCCACAAGGCCCACACAAGGTGCATGTGTAACCGTTGTTACACTACACAAGCCCTTGTTACAGGAGTGCTCTAGGCCTGTACATATGTAAATAGTTGATGGATAAAGTACCAGTAGATGGTGCTTAAGAACACGTAGCAACTGCTGGATTTTATAAGACCAATAAAACTTGATGTTGTGCCCTGCAAACAGCTTCCTGTGTACAACTCATAACAGCCCTATTTTGACAGTTTAATAGGACTTAAGTGGTATATGGGCCTCATGTGGGCTCTCTGCATAGGAGTGAGTTGTATGCCTAGTGAATAGAAGACTGGATATTAGCTTTTAAATGTGATATGGTAAGAAACAAACAATGAAGAAAAAGCCAGGATAGCCTATACAGTGGTTAGCTTTACATCATTGACAAGCAAGCTTCTTGTTTCTTTCTGTGAGTCACTTCACTAATGAGAACAATCCTAGAATATAACTGAAGAAACTCCTATTGATTTTGATGTGCTTCGGATCAGGGCCTTTCTTCTGGGCACCCGAGTATCAGAGACACATCTATGTGTAGACTTCAGTGACAGATACCACCATTCTGAAGGATAACTATCAGGAGACCGGCCTCCTATGCTATCAGGCCTAGCAGTCAGGCCTAGTGGTCAGAGTCCAAATACCGGCGCCCAAATTCAAAGCAGAGTCAGAGCTGGGGATCTGAGCCAAAGGTCAGAACTGAAGAGTCCGAATGCCAGAGCCCACGGTTGAGATAGAATTAGAACCAGGAACCAGGGAAGATGGTCAGAACCAGATTACATGGAATCAGGGAAGGCAGGGACAAGACTGGGTGCAGGGTAGGGTCTTGGCTGGAGTGAGACAAGGACAGGGAAACAGAGAATCCACAGATATGTGCATTAAGCAGCCACTGATCCTCTGCAGCTGTTGGGCTTATAAGCAAGCCACCTAGGACAGCAGGTTCTGCTGTGACTAAACTGCACTTGTTGGCCGCCTGATGACTGGGCAGGTGCCGCTGCAGGCCCCCTGGGGTGAGCGATAGAACATGGTAATCATGTACAATACCAATATTGGAATTATACTACACCCAGGAAAGGAACTGAAGAGGGATAGGACTCGAAAGAGAGAGATGAGCCTGGGTGAAGGCAAGAGCCTGTTCTTTTTGCGGATACAGACTAACACGGCTGCTACTCTGAAACCTGTCTTTAGGGTATGTCTACACTTACCCGCTGGTTCGGCGGCAAGCAATCGATCTTCTGGGATCGATTTATCGCGTATAGACAAGACGCGATAAATCGATCCCGGAAGTGCTCGCCGTCGACTCCGGTACTCCTGCTCGGCAAGAGGAGTATGAGGAGTCGACGGAGGAGCCTGCCTGCTGTGTCTGGACCGCGGTAAGTTCGAACTAAGTTACGTCGACTTCAGCTATGTTATTCACGTAGCTGAAGTTGCGTA
This sequence comes from Terrapene triunguis, assembly GCF_002925995.2. NCBI lineage: Eukaryota > Metazoa > Chordata > Testudines > Emydidae > Terrapene > Terrapene triunguis. Next base: position 12,463,793 of record NW_020664420.1, on the reverse strand, counting down.
TCTTAGTTCGAATTGGGGGGTTAGTGTAGACCAGGCCATAGAATGGAAACAATGAAAGCCTCATTGCCTGGGTCATTTAAAACTTAGACCAAATGAAATAGTGGCAAACATACTGTAGAGAATAGTTGAGCACTGGCAGGGAGAGGGGAAGATTTACAATATGATTCAATAGGTTTTTATCCATCTCTCTGATTCTACGACAGAGTGAAATAAAACTGGTAGAGAAGTAGAAATTGTATTTTAGAGCTTCTGAGGGTAAACAAACAATAGAGTTTTAAAAAAATTTAAAGCAAGACTGCAAGATACTTCAAGTTCAAACTTGAAACTGAAATATAAACTGAAATGGTTTACAACTAAATTAAAATTAATAGATACAGGTTCATTTAAAAAGAAGTCATTTTTTTGTTTTGGTTTGGCATGATCCCTGCAGGATTTGAAACCCACACTATAGAGCATTGTGTTTGTGCATGACAACCAGGAAGTGTGACTGCCTAGAATCTGATAAATAACAGAAGAGACAGTCTCCCTTTTGTTCTTACTCATATGGCATGCATAGCTTTACAAAACAAAGTATATACTGGTCAGATCCCATATACATACAGCTGAAATGGTGGTGAATTGATAGACATTGTGATAGCTGCTTAGTGGTAGAAGATTAGGCAAAAGGAGTGGCTTTTAGGTAGAAATTTGAGAACCCAGTTCAAACAGCCTTGTTCAGGAGAGCACTTAAGCGTGTGTTTGAGTCTCATTGAAGTCAGTGAGTTCTTCAGCATGTGCTGAAGTGCTGTTCTGACCTGGGATGGATTTAACTAACTACAGGTTTAAGTGCCTTCCTGAATCATGGTTTGATCAAGGTGTGTGCTGTATGATTGAATATGACCATTTATATCACTGATATTACCACTGTTATACAATTGCAACAAATCCTGTACAAAGTGTGTACAAAGGTGTCAATGGAAAAGTTACAAATCTATCAAATATGATTATCCTGGTTAAATCCATGTATCATCTTTGTGTCTAAAATTATGAATATTAGCTATGGACCTGTATCTTACACATGTTGTATTCCTGGTAACACCCACCAGACAAGATTTACATTAAGGGTAGATAGCTACATGTTACTGGCCCATTAAGAACACTCAGGGCCGGCTTTAGGCCGATTCCCCCGAATCGGGCCCCGCACCTAAGAGGGCCCCACGCCCTAAAGAAGAGCGCCTAACTTAGGCACCTTTTTAATTTTTCTACTCACCCAGCAGCGGTTCGGGTCTTCGGCAGCACTTCGGCGGTGGGTCCTTCACTCGCTCCAGGTCTTCGGCGGCATTTCGGTGGCGGGTCCTTCTGTGCCACGGAAGTCCCAGAGCGAGTGAAGGACCCACCGCCGAAGTGCCGCCGAAGACCCAGACCGCCGCCGGGTATTCGAATCGGGCCCCGCACTTCCTAAAGCCGGCCCTGAGGACACTTGGGCCATAGAAGAGACACTCATTTCGCCCAGTAGGTCTTCATTTGGATGCCTCAAAAAGAATCTAGGCAGTGGCTGCCCCATGCGTCATCAAAGCATGTAAGGACATGTGATATGCTCATGTGACCCTGGACTCCATCTTGGGCCAGTAACTTTCCACAAACAAAAGACTTTGTTTCAGACGGCAAATTTCCAGGCACATGGCAAAGGACATAAAAGACCTTGAGATATCTCCATTTTGCCTCTTTCCTGCCCTGATTCTCTGGACTGTGGATTTACAACTAAAAGATGCATTTTGAACTATGGACTGAGGAGTTTCCAATATTTTGAAAATTACCAGAGAGACTTTACAAGCCTTCAGTCTATTCCATCACTGCAATTATTTGTATGTATATGATCTATTAACCCCCTTCTTCTTCTATTATTAAATCTTTAGTTTTTAGTTACTAAAGGATTAGCATCATGATTATGAGGTAATATATTAATTATATATTGACCTGGCCAAGTGGTTGATCTCTTGGGATTAGAAGGATCCTATATTTGATTAAATTGATTTTCAGTAACCACTCATTGTAGAGTCCAGTATGTGGATGGTGAGCCAAAGGCTGGAATGCGTACAAAGACTGCATTTTTGGCTTCTTGTTAACCAGTGTGGTGAGACAGAAGTTTACTGGCATGGTATAAACTAATGATAGAATAACCACCAGTTTGGGGTGAGTCTGCCTTATTTCTCAGCAGTTTGTCCTGAATTTGGCATCCTCAGCTGTGACCCAGTGAGAAACAATGATATGAGGGAAGGGTTATTAGTTTTCACCTGAAAAGAGGGAGGTTATTTCAACCATAGAAACAGCATGGAAAAAGGCACTGAAAATTGTTGGTACTCAGTGAAATAAACAAGATAAATGATGAAAAGTAAATTGGATGAATTTTTTAAAAATCTAAACCAGAGGAAATGGTTAAGCTGAATATTCAGAATATATTCCTAAAAGGAAATGTTAATAATCTAATTCCTAATAATCAGAAAAGGAAATAAGTTTTTTTTAAAAATATGATTTTTAACCAAGTGCTATTCCTTTAAGAGAAGTGGCTTGGTCCAGGGGACTTTCATGCAGTGTTTTATGTGTATAAATTCAACAAGCTGTAAAATATCCAGCTATCTAAGTTCTTGCACAGGTGAGTTTCAAAAAGAGTTTGTTTAAACTAGAACAGAGGAGAAACTCAGAACAATAGAAAATGTGCGAATGACAGAAATAGGAACAATAGCATATTGTCAATTATTCCACTATCCATCATAATCCACAATTTCCACCTTTTGTTCCTCAGAAATAGTGAACCTGAGTTTAAATCTAAGTGCTGCAATTTAAACACCAGCCATGATTAAAAAAAAAAAACAGGTGTTACTGTGGCATTTAAGCTTTGTTTAGACACTTATTTTAAATACTACTATACTCTTGCAACAAGTTTAGGGAGGCTGTAAACCAACATTTAGAGAAATAACAAGGTTCCACAAGTTATAAGGTTAATTCAAGTCTGCATGTCTCCAGGTGCAATCCCAATACAAATTCTTAAGAACTCATTTGGACTTCAGTGGGATTTGCCTAAGTAAAGAATTCAAAACTGAGCATAAAACTGACCATAAGTGACACAACCTTGATGCTTGTTAGAAAAGTGCTATAGAATTGGCTCAAAATCCTACATTTTGCAAAAAAAGAGTTACTATTAGATTTAGAACACTGCTATAGAACATTGGCTGTAGTATCTTTTTAGTAAGGAAAAAATAAGGGGGGGGGCAGACAAATCAGGAGTAACCAATGTTTCATGTTTTATTCAGATTTGAATCAATTGCCTATCTTTCCCTTTCATCGTGCTGATTCTATTTAAACCCAAATCCAGAAGCATTAAGGATGGATGATGGACCTTATAAAAATAAACAGAGATTCAGTTTAGCCACAAGATCTACCTTTAGAAAAAAGGCAGACTTAAGATGTATGGAAGCCGCAGAGTTATGGACTTTTTAATAACAAACTAATAGTATGGAAAAAAACTCACTTTCTTTGCCTCACAGTAATCATTCTCTATGGATCTACTTCAATAGCCTCAGTGGTTATGATCTAAGTAGTGCCACGCTTCCACTGTGGTTTCAATTCCACTTAATAACCATCACTACCTCAGTAGGTAGAATATGTAACATAATAATCTCCTTATAACAGCCCCACAGACCTCAGACATCACAGTACTTGCAACATCCCAGCAAACTTCAGTAAGCTAAGATGTTCTTTTTGTTGACAAAAATGAATATACACTGCCCACATGCGTCAAGGAGAAAGCAGGGCTGTATTGCTCCAGTACGATACGAGACACCAGTAAAATATGTTCAGAAGAAATCCATAAGACAAGGTGCAAGGCTCACATATAGACCTTCTTAACTTTCTGCAATCCTCCTTAAGTGCTCAGACAACTGGTAAATTTTTATCTCATGCAGTGTACAGTGGGCCAGATTCTCAGATAGTGTAAATCAATGTATTCCCACTGACTTCAATGAGGCAACTTTAAAGCTATGTCCATTTGCACCAGCTGAGAATCAGCCTCAGCATGAGTTGCATACTGATAAATAGACTACTGAATGTTTGGGGCTAGATAGGGCACTATCTACATGTGCTCATGGAAAATAGGGGGAGGGCACAAACAGATTTTTTCCTCCAATGTTTTGGCAACAAGGAATGTTTGTTTGCTTTTCTGGGTAAATCCTATAAGCATCAGCCATGCACTTAAGCACTGATTTGTCAGAGAAACAAATTCTGCTCCCATTGAAGTTAATATCAAAACTCCCTCTGATTTCATTGAAACTGGGTTTGGCTCCAAGATAGGACACAGACTTTACTGTATGCACAATTTCCCAAAAGAATTACACCACAACTAACAAAAAGCATTTCTCCAAGATCTAACAACCTCTACAGTCAGCTAAGCAGAACTTCTACAACCATGCATACCCTCACTCTCTTCTTGCTTACACTCATTTTATGTTCCCCTTCCCCTGTGCACCACACACAAGGGCCTGAGAGGATTGCAGTCACAGGAGTTAGCAATCAGCAGGTCTGTGGGAGGGTGACCGTGGGAGGCTGGGGAGGGACTTAAGGTTTGTGCAGGGAACTACAGTGGGGGTTAGTGGAGAGCTGGAGTGGCATTAAAAAGGAAGCAAGCTGGGCAGGAGACCAAGTTGCTAAAATCTATATCACGGGTTGTCTAGGGAGGGGAGACAAGGAGCTGTAGCAAGAGTGATGTTGGCATCATAACAGAAGGAATCAGCATGGAGCAAGTGTTCCAGTGGGTTCTGTTGTGTAGAAGAGAACTTCTTACCCCTTTACAAGTAACCAATGTCAGTGCTCTGTGTAGCATTGGCTTTGAGCTCACCAATCACATTACTTGGTTTCCTAGCGTTGCTTTTCTGCTCTTTGGTTAAAAATCTGTACAAGTTACAGGAGTCTACCAAAACGTTAAGCTATCCACAAAAATTCCTTCTGCTTAGTAATAGGAAAATAATAATTTGGGCTTCATTGACAGAACTATATAGAAAATAAATGTCTGTGCTGCTGAATAAAATGCTGACAGTTTGAAGGCATTGTCTTAATTGTCAGGGGCTTCCTCCCTGCTCCGAGTATAAGTCTCAACATAAATCCTTAAGGAACCTGGAACTTTAAAATTCCCTCTCTTGTAGAGGATTTTCTTGCCTGCCAGGTGCATGCCACTGAGCTACTGCAATGGTTAAAGTCCTTTCCTGCTGGATAGATGAGATCTTTGGGATGCAGTACTGCACAGAGCATCTAGGATAATGCAGCCCTTGCATTCCAGCTTACAATCCACCAAGAGAAAATTGGTTCTCATGACCACAATAGCTTGGACTATTGCCCACAAACAATTCAATCACACATTACATTTTGCTAGGATGCTTCATGGTCGGTCAACTTCTTTTGTTACTTTGTGATTCTAATTATTCCTGATTTTAATAGACAGCAGGACTTTTATTTTAAACCCCTATTGACCCAATTTCCTTTAGAATTGGAGAACTGGATTACTCATCTCTCTCTCTCATGCTGGCACAATCAACCTAATAAAAATGATAATTTTACATAAGTGTTCAGACCTATTTCTGGACATTATTCCTCGTGTCGCTGATGAACTGTGGGAATTTCAACGAGGCTGTCACAGAGTTCCTCTGTGATGAGAGAAGAATGTTCTAAGCAGTTGTACATCATGAAAGTAGGCCTTCTGATTTTGATATGCTGTATACACCTCTACCCCGATATAACGCGACCTGATATAACACGAATTTGGATATAACGCGGTAAAGCAGTGCTCCAGGGAGGCGGGAGGGCGGGGCTGTGCACTCCAGTGGATCAAAGCAAGTTCGATATAACATGGTAAGATTTTTTTGGCTCCCGAGGACAGCATTATATCGAGGTAGAGGTGTACTAGAGATGAGCTCGAACTGCACATTTTGCCCCTGAAACAAGGTTTAGATCTGAATTTTGAACACCCCAAAGTGGAGCTGGACAGAACAGGGCTTTCAGTTCAGTTCATTATAAAGATAAAAGCCATTTGCAAAATCTGGATCTGGATTCATGTTTGAATTTTGACCACCACCGAAGCTCTAACATTTTGATTTGGGCCCACCTGTCATATCATTTGGCCTTCTGCTTTTTAGAGCATACAGATGTGACTTCCTATTGGAGAAATGCACTAAGCCAAAGACCAAATATTAAAGGTATATGAACATGTTGGAGTCTGAAAGGAAAATGGATGCCAAGGGGGAAAGACTTTTAGGAACTACCTGATTTCTGAGTAAAAGAAACAATCATAATAAAAATAATTAAACCCATATTCATCAGTCGAATCAAATTTGTAGCTGAAGTGCAAGGTGAGCAACATTAATCTGTGGAACTCACTATCACAAGATATCCCAGAAGCAAAGAGCTCCCCTGACTGCATAAAGTATTAAACTTATATATGGATAATAGGTACATACACAATTACATTAAAATAAGATAACAAATAAGGGAACCTCAGGCTTCAGGGTATAATCTAATTACCAAGGATTGTAGCCCAGCGGGCCAGTTTGCCTCTATTATATTCATGGTTTTGCATTATATTCTGCTTTATTATATTCAGCTGTAATGCAAGGAACCTACAGGCTTGTATCCTGTAAGACACTGGCTTCAGCAGTTAGCATGAGGCTTGAGGCCTATGAACTTTGGCATAGATAAACTTAGGTAACCCATATATTTTGGGGAACTAGAAGTAGAGCGTAAGGGGGAATTTTGTCCATAATGACATCAGCAAACCACAGAAACATGAACTAACACCATCTTCTGGAAGATTTTGGATGGAACATCCAAATCGCAAGAGTGCCATGGCAATGAATTGACGTATATGATAATGAGTTAAAATCATAAATATACTAACCTATAGATGGACACCTTAATATTAGTAAAGGGAGGAAATACAAATAAGGAAGAGGGGAGAAACCCCTACGGAATATGTATTAGACATGGTAACGTCCGCGTAACATACTATAAAAGCTGCAGCCCAGCCTGTGGGCAGGAGGAGAGGGAGATGTAGCCCTTGAGAGGAGCCAGAATGATGGCCATTGGTGAAGATGAGGAAGATGACAGTGATGAGGAAAATAATGGCTAACATTTCAGGTTATTCCCCAAGGGATGGTGTAAGTATGAGGGTTCAGATCTACTTTCTGTATTATCTCTATCTATCTTACTGAGTTAGAGTGTGTGTGATTTTGCTGCGGGCGTGGGATGGGAGTGGGAGGGGGTGGGGGCAAGGGCTTCTGCCCTTCAGGGGAACTGGGGCTCAGCGCTTTAGGCCAGTGGGAGAACTGTGGCTGAGGGCTTCAGCCCCACAGCTCTGCTCCCAGTTTCAGCCCCGTAGGGGTCCTGGGGCTCAGGGCCCCATGCTTCAGTCGCAGGGCCCCATGGCCCCCTGAAACCAACTCACGGCCCCTTAGTGGGTGGCAGTCCCCTGGTTGAGAACCACTGACATACAAAAACCTGCAGTCCATCGTGTGCTCGCCCAGAGACCAAGAGAATTCTAGATGAGCCAGTCAGAATTCCTCCTTCTAATTATAACACAGACCAAAGAGATGGTTGCGGCCACAAAGAGTTTACAATCTATGTCAACTCTCCTCAGGCTCCTACTGCAAAGTAGCTCAGCTAGTGCTTATAGCCCCACTCTGCCCCACACAGAAGCTTGACGGATGTGGTAGTGACAGATGTGGTAGTGACAACGGCAGCACTGTATTTAAGATGCATTCATTACTACAGTTAAAAAAATCTAGGGTGAAAGATGTGGCATCTTAGTGATCAGAGGTGTCATAAACCAGTTATAGCACCCACAGTATGCTAGCCACCTTGCGGACCATATGGGACAGACATTCCCTGCCCTGCAGACCATGCAATCTAATGGGAGCACCAGTGGTTAAAGTAAATTGAAACAGCAGAAGGAGGGGGGATATAGGAGAACAGCACTCCCCATACCAGGGAGAGAAGGGGGAGCTTTCTTTCCCTCTACTTTTACCAGAAGAGGGAGAGCGGTGCTTTTCCTCTCCCCACTCTAGCCCTAGCCCATCCTTCCCTTAACCCAGGACCGGCTCCAGGCACCAGCCGACCAAGCACGTGCTTGGGGCGGCACCTTGTAAGGGGCGGCCAATCTTGGGGTGGTGGGGCGGCGCTCGGGTTTTTGTTTGTTTGTTTGTTTTTGGTTCAGCGGGGCGGGGCGGCGCTGGGGGGGTTGTTATGGCAGGGCGGGTTTTTTTTTTTTGCTTGGGGTGGCAAAAAAGTTAGAGTCGGCCCTGCCTTAACCTGTAGTAGATATGATAGAACACAGACGAGCTTCAAACAGGTGAGAAACAGAACAAGCTGCAAAAATAAGCTCACGTGATAACTTGGTTGTTATGCACATATTCTAAAATATGTACAAAATTTGTTATTGTTGTAATTTTATGCCCAGCCCACTAAAACCCCCTTTCCAGGGCAAAGTGCCCTTTACCCAGAATCCTCCATCATCCCTCACCATCCCACCTCTGTGCCGACCTCCCTCACCATCCTCACTCTACCAGGCAACTGAACAACCACAGAGATTAATGGTGGATTTTAACTTCATAATCCTTCTTTGTGGGTGAAGACAACTTCAGAGATTTTGTTAGCAGGGATACAAACAAACCTACAGTGGAAGATTTGACAGATGAAGTGTGCTAGCCACAGCAAGGAGAGCTATTCCAGAGCATAGAAGACGAGAGACTGAGGAGAATGACATGGAGACTTACTGCTCCAGGCATGCTGCTGAAAAAAATTTACTGCTTGTCCACAACAATCAAGTGCCAGTAATGTGGGTGAATGGCAAAGACCTACTTGTTATACTGGTGAGATGACAGTTTTACAAAATAGCAGTTTCTGAATTAAAACAAAGCAGAATGATTGGGGTTTCTGAATGTAATGATTACAGTATTTATAAGAGTTTAATATGACTAGGGTGACCAGACAGCAAATGTGAAAAATCGGGACGGGGGTGGGGGGTAATAGGAACCTATATAAGAAAAAGACCAAAACATCAGGACTGTCCCTATAAAATCGGGACGTCTGGCCACCCTAAATATGACCCATATTTCTTAAACACCATGAATAGAAATTTATTCACTTAAATATACAGAAATCCATTATTGAGTATTTCACATAAAGGACTCCTCAAAATTACCCTCACTGCAATGAAACTAACTGGGGAACAAGTAGCCCTTGGATCCATTTTGAAAAACCCTTTTACCTGGGATGGCTGCTTATTTTGTACAAATGTGAGTGTACCTGAGCATCCCAATTATGTGTTTTTTTAAATTACAGAACCATATGGACCAGCTTCACCAGTCCATTCTGACTGATTGTGCTGCTCCAGTAATGCAATGCAGCCATAAACCCACATTAACTGCCCTGTTAAGACAGATTTATTGTTACTGTGCATCACTGGAACTGGGTAAAGCAGCTGGAGCATCCTAGTGAAAATGGACCATAGGTTTGTTTGGGTCACCGAAGAACTAAGCAGTGTTTTTAAAAATGTTAATGTCTTTTTAAATACATAACCCAGGTCTGAGTTCAGAAAGGCAAACGCAAAGGTGTAGACAGTGCGAGTGCCTTTAATAAAGACTTCCAAAACAAGCCAGCTGTTCTGAGCCTGTTGTGTTCTCTAATAAATAACCTTCTCGAAGGAAACTATGGCTTTGATGTCTGCGAGTCACTCCCACCTGCCCACAGCCAGCAAGAAAACATCACAGAATCCAATTTGATGAGAGTCGCCAATGGCACTGTCAAGAAAGTACATTGCTGTACATCAGCCTTAAGTGAGTGAAGGAATTTCAAAGTGTACACGTTCAAATGCTGCAATTCTGAGTTCACATGTGGTGACTATGACAGATCCTTTTCAGCTGACCCGTCACCTCCAACTCCACCTTAAAATGAGAGCCAGAGTATTAGCAGCAAGCAAGATTGTAGCTTCATTGCATTAGTGACTGTACAAGCCCTTAGTAAGACAGTACGTCTATTTACATGTACCGAGACAGAAACCACCTAGTCTCGTCCCATAATTAACATTCCTGCTGTGATCGCATTCATTCCCCAAACCACTTGTATTTAAATTCTTCTGACTGATCTGAACCACTTGGGCTTCTGGGATCCCAGAATGGCTGGGAAAAGGAAAGCAACAGCAGAACAGCAAACACTCTCCATCAGGAAGAAGTCGTACCTCCTGGATGCTACTGTGTGCACACAGATGAGATGCAGCACAGAGCAGCATTCGGAAAGCAATTTGTAGCCCTTTTCATTGTGATTGACAAGCCAATTAATGCCAAAAAATGCCTTTACAAAGTAGCTTTGGCAACTCTGAGCACCGCACTCCAGTGACAGCACACTCATTAAGTTTAATCTGTCCAGCTAAATTACAAATTCTAGGTCCTGTCGAAGGGTATCCACATCCTGTCAAAGTGGTTTCAACTATGTGTATGCATAAACACATGCACATTAGAGCTTACAAACAGCTTGGGAATCCAAGTCCATATGCAATGGCCATACTAGGCTCTGAACCAATGTCAAAGTTTTACAAGACAGTTTGGCAGGGACTTAGAGACCACTGCAATGCAATGGTCAAAGTGAAGTTACTCTGGATTTACCCAGTGTAATTGAGATCAGAATCTGGCCCTTACCATCTAATACTAGGTACATGCTGGATATGATGTTAGCTATCCCTGTCTAGTCAAGTGTCCTAGAAGGAAACAAACAAATCTGGATGATCAAAGCCGCTTTGTGGCTCCAGGGAAAATGATTTCTGGTGTTAGGTGACAAAATCATCTCAGGTATAAATTATTGTATTTTGGGGAAAGGGAGAATAAATTCAAATTAACATCAACTGAGTTATTGCACTGCAGGTCTCTGTGCATGAACACTAATTTTATTCTGTGACACTGATTTGAGAATGCAGACTTGAGGGGGAATAGTCCTAACTCAATTCACAAGCCTATTATCGTGTAGTTCCCCTGAAACTAATGAGATTTATGTAACTAAAGTCCCAACACGTGCATGTTCTTTTGTGCAGGAGATAGATTGTAAAGTATGATTTCTCGTACTCATGTGCTTTTAGCTTTGATATATATATTTTAATAAAGGAAGTTGCCTTCCTGCAAACTGTACTTAATGACAAAAATTACCATTAAGGACAACCATCACTTCAGTTGATGATGAGATATCCATAAAACCCATCAAAAAATTGTTATTTCAAAAGGGCAGTTTCATGGCTTCCCAATTATAGTTATGACTCGTTTTTTGCAGAGGGGAGAAAAGCAGTACATTTCTTTTGTATGTCTTGTGAACAGTTCTTTGACACATTTAAATTGCTTAGAGTAGGTTTCCTTTCAAAACAATAGTGGTGGCTTATTATTAGAGCTTATAATGGAAACATTCATAGATGAAGTTCAAGCACAGTACTTTTGCTCAGAAGACTATGGTAAAATCCTGGCCCCCTTGAAGTCAAAGGCAAAAATCCCAACAGGATTTTCACTCTCTGCCTACCTAGGTCCTGTGACAGACCCAGACCAGTGGAGTACAGGAGTCTGGTAGAGGGCAAATATACTGGTCACTGGATGAGTAGTTTTCTGTTCCCTGAGTGAGCAGAGCAGGGGCTGCACTAGAGTAATCAGGAACCTGCTAGAACCAGTTAAGGCAGGCAGGCTAATTAGGACACCTGGAGCCAATTAAGAAGAAGCTGCTAGAATCAATTAAGGCAGGCTAATCAGGGCACCTAGGTTTTAAAAAGGAGCTCACTTCAGTTTGTGGTGGGAGTGTGAGGAGCTGGGAGCAAGAGGTGCAAGGAGCTGAGAGTGAGAGGGTGTGCTGCTGGAGGACTGAGGAGCACAAGCGTTATCAGACACCAGGAGGAAGGTCCTGTGGTGAGAATAAGGAAAGTGTTTGGAGGAGGCCATGGGGAAGTAGCCCAGGGAGTTGTAGCTGTCATGCAGCTGTTACAGGAGGCACTATAGACAGCTGCAGTCCACAGGGCCCTGGGCTGGAACCCGGAGTAGAGGGTGGGCCCGGGTTCCCCCCAAACCTCCCAATTGACCTGGACTGTGGGTTCTTCCAGAGGGGAAGGTCTCTGGACTGTTCCCCAACCCACATGGTGAATCTCTGAGGCAGGAAAATCTGCCAATAAGCGCAGGACCCACCAAGATAGAGGAGGAACTTTGTCACTGTCCCTAGAGCCCATAATCACAGTATCAGAGCACCTTGCAAATATAAGGATGACTGTCACTCTCTTCTTCCCTGAAGGCCTGGAAGTGGATTTTCATGTTGGTTTTTTGTGTTTTTTTTTTTAATACTGCTCCCACTTTTGCTTTGACACTAACACATCTGGTGCTTATCCTGACTGAGTTCCCAAACACAGTATCAGTAGCTACATTCTCCCTAAAGCCCTGGATTATGTAGCAAGGTTCTCCAGTTTCATACAAATTGACATAGTTTGATTTGAAATTTTCACCCAGAGTCAAGAGGAAGTCTCCCTATTAAGGACAGCATTTAAGCATGTGCTTAATTTTAAGCACCTGCAGTAGTCCCTTGAGACTTAAGTACATGACAAATGTTAAGCACCTGCTTAAGTGTTTTCCTGAGTTGGCACCCAGATTCTGATCTGTATTACAATGAAAAGTGGTCTATAAATTGTGGTTGTCGTCATCAGTGGGGAAAAAAATGAAGCACTAGAAACAAATGGCAAATGAAAGTTACATGACTGTACTAGAAGGATTGATCTGTACACTTACTACTTACAATCACTTAAAATCTATCTTTCTGTAGTTAATAAATCTGTTATATATTTTTTTACCTAAAACAGTGTGTTTGATGTGCAAGGGAAATCTGCTCAGGAACAAGGGCTGGTGCAGGTCCTCTCCACATTGGGGCGGACTGGGTAATAAATTTACACTGGCCAGGACTCTGATCAGGGCAAGACAGTACAGCTCTGGGGTCCTAGGCTGGGGAGCTGGGGGGAATTGGCTGGAGCCTCTCTATTGTTGGTTCATGAGGAGCTGGTAAAAGCATTCATGTAACTAATATGGGTGTGTCCCTGCCTGTGGATGGCTGTTTGATTGCAGGACTTGGAGGGGTTTACAGCTTGTCAAAACATCACAGTGTGAGAGGCATAGGCACCAACTCGGTGGGTGCTCTGGGGCTGGAGCACCCACGGGGAAAAATTGATGGGTGCTCTGCACCCACCAGCAGCTCCCCTCCCCACCCCAGCTCACCTCTGCCTCCACCTCCTCCCCTGAGCGTGCGGCGTCCCCACTTCTCCTCCCAGTGCTTGCCACCGCGAAACAGCTGTTTCGTGGCGTAACAAGCTGTGGGAGGGAGAGGGAGGAGCGGGAACGCGGCGCGCTCAGGGGAGTAGGTGGGGAAGAGGCGGGCTGGGGCTGGGATTTGGGGAAGGGGCCCAATAGCGGAAGGGAGGGGGTGGAGTTGGGGCAGGGACTTTGGGGAAAGGGTTGGAATGGGGGTGGGGCAGGGGTGGGTCGAGCACCCACTGGCACCAGGAGAAGTTGTCGCCTATGGTGAGAGGGATCCCAGGTTGGTAAGCCAAAGGGTTCAGCAGTACCCCAGTTAGAGGTTGTACCCTGGGGAACCCATCACACTAATCCAAAGGCCAATGGAAAGATACCAATTGACTTCAACCACCTTTGGATCAGGCCCTAGCAGAGTAGACAAGGGAGAACCTGGCACAAACCTGACACAATAAATTAAACTATTTCTTATCAATGAATTGTTATGCTTTAAAAATATACTATTTCCCAAGTACCACCAGTAATAATAATTTTGTAAAATGCTTAAAATGTGGATTAGATATTTGAGAAAGTGTACTTCTGTTTCATCATTATTTAGCCCCAGCTAACGAGCACTGAAAATAAAGTAGAATCTGCTAAAGTCTGGTCTGACACAATACAAATAATGATGCAATGACTATAGAATAATGACCTGCATGACTATAGACTACTCAGATGAGAAAGGGTTGCCAGATAGGACCCTGTGTCCTACTCCATTTGGCAAACATTTATTCCCCCCCACACACACTGTTTTCAAAGCAGCTGAAATCCATCAGTGTGTTTGTGTTTAACAAATGCAGTGTCAAAAGACCCACTAATATATGCATAGTTCTGGGAATAACTGCTGCCTTCAGACCAGCAGAGGGCATGTTAAACATTGTTTTGTATACCAACATCAGTAATGCTGACCCAATTTGGTTTTTAATTTCTTTACAATTAAATAGTAGAATTAAAAGAAAAAATAAGACCGAGAAAATTCAGAGCCTCTCTTCAGCTTACAGTAGAATTTTTTTTAGACTGTAAACATCTAGGGGGCAGGATCAGGTCTCCTCTGTGTTCCATACTGCGTCAAATAAAAATGATCAGTTGCAGAGCATAAAATCTTTGAAGATTATTTTTAAAGAGGGCATAAATTCGTTCCATTGTTAAGTAAATGATCTACAAATACTTTGCCCATGGATACAGCTACTTAGCAATTGACAATGTGCGGTTGCAGGTGCTTTCTAGACAGTTTGAGATAGTAATACAGGTTAACAGGCTAGTGCATTAGTCTCATTGACATTCCAAATGAAAGGTGATGTTTATGGCTGTTTGATAGATTTAAAATTATTTTATATCTATATAATTTAGTAAAATACAAACATGGTGTGGCATATTCTACTCTCAGTGGCACCAAGGAAACCCAACTGACTTCAATGCTATCACATGGATATGACAAAGCTCTTAATCTTTGCTTCCTGAGCTCTCCCAGCTACCTCCTTTCTCAATTACTGTGGACAGCCCCATCATCCTACCTGTCACTCAGGCCCATAACCTGGTGTCATCTTTGACTTGGACTTCTCTAGGTTCATCCAAGCTCAATCTAAGTCCTGCCAAGTCTTTCTGCAAAACATCTCTCAGCTATGCAGATGGCTGGGAAAGGCCATATCTAAAACTCTATTCCAGACTCTTATCATCTTGCATGTCAATTACTGCAACATGCTTCTGTCTGGCCCTGACAAATGCAATCTTGCCCCACTTGTATCCATTCAGAATGCTGCTGCAAAGATCATTTTCCTAGCCTGTCACTTTGACGACCACCTTTGCATCCCTCCATTGGGGTTTTCTTCTACAGCGCATCAAACATAAGTGGCTTCTATTAACTTCCAAGGCCCTTTATGGCCTATCCCCACCCTACCTATCATATCTCATTTGCTACTGAGATGTCAACTTTCCCCTCTGACCAGCCCAGGATGCTACTCTCCATTGCCCAGCTCTTAAATGGTCAAAGTAGCACCTTTGTGCTTTCTTCCAGGCTGCCCCTCACTCTTGGGAAGAGCTTCTGATAAACCTAACTCATTATCCTCCTTCCAAACTCTTCTTAAAGCTCTCCTTTGCTGTGATGCCTACAAAAACTGTGACAGTTTGCTGGTGTATTGATACCACGGCCTTTCATGCTGACCAATATTGTCCCATTGTTTCCTTGTAACTCCCCCATCTGTATGCATCTGTTGTCTCTTGCCTTATACTTAGATTGTGAACTCTTTGGGGCAGGCACCAACTTTTTGTTCTGTGTTTGTACAGCACCTAGCACAATGGGGTCCTGGTCCATGACTAGGGCTCCTAGGCACTGTGATAATAAAAATAATAAAATAACAATATCTGTAGACATAGTTGTGGAGAATGCATCATGCAAGAGATGGATAGGATACATAATCTTTCACATCATAATTGCCAGGTTGCCAGTATGAATTCAGCCTAAGTGAAAGTTGTTGTCATATCACAGCCAGTGTGAAACACATTCATTAGTGGCTTCCGACTCATTCGTCGTACACAGGCAGCGTCATCATAAAAACCACCGCCATCCTGGGCAGTCTAGTAATCAATCTCTACAAAGAGGGGATGAGTATGGAGATGGGACGACCTTTTAATCCCTAAAGGAGAAAGGGTGGAGTACACAGTCAGAGTAGTTGCATTGAGGCATCATCTGCTCTTCAGAAGTGTTAATCCAGCATATTTCAGACTAAAATTTTTTAAAAACAGACAAAGAATCCCCCAAATGATTCAAGTGAGTGGCTCACAAACATCCATTTATTTTCACAGCACTCCTGTGAGATGGGTTGGGGAAGGGTGTTATCCCATTTTATAAATGGGAAACTGAGGCAAAGAGATCAGGGTCAAAAGTATCCACTAATTTGAGGCATCTAAATTAAGATGTTAGGACCTGAATTTTCAGGATGCTTTTATAGCACTTTATATATCCAAAGCACAGCTCTGATTAAGTCCAGTTGCAGCAGCGAGTGCTTAGCGGATGCCAGGGTCTCAAGCTGGGCACCCAGAAAATAAGGAACACACAATTAGTGACCATCTGTGAAAATTTGGCTTAAGTGACTTGCCCAGCATCACACAAGAACTCCATGGCAGAGGCAGGGATAGAACCCAGTTCTCCAGGCCAGCATTCAACAGCCACAAGACCATCCTTTCTCTTCCTGCAGGCTCCTGCCTTAATCATTATTCACCTTCCTACTTCTGTAGTAAATGAAGCAGGGGTCCTACAGACAAAAGTCTTTCACTGCACAACCCTGAGTCACCCCCCAGAGCAGGATGAGGCAATGTATAATAAAAGACTGTATCATAATGCATACGCACAAAGGGCGGAATTAAAGTTGCAAAGGCAGGTGCTAACTTTTGAGTGCTTGATAGTGCACCCTTAATAATGTTCTTTTGAATGTAGTTTTTGTGTATATAATTGTAAGTGTAGGACAGGTACACACAGTTATACATTAATTCTGAGACACACATAGGCTCAAGTGAAAGCCCCAGGCCTTGACACCTCACACTGCTGGGGCAAGTGGGTGAGAATTTGGACCCAGATTCAAATTTCACATCATGGGTGTTAGCTCTATAACAAGACTGAGCCAATTCATACACTCCTGAATTTTTGGAGGACTAGAGTTGAAATGGAGATCTAGATCCAGATCCGAAACTACATCGTTCTAATCAACATCTAATCTAAGGGTAGAGCTGGGAAACATTTTTTGGCCAAAATATTTTTTTCTCCCAGTGACAAATGAAGATTCAGTGACACCAAAACATTTAGCAAATTTGTATCATTTTCACCAAATTGTTTTGCTCAAAACAAAATCCTTCAAAAAGAACCCCTCAAAATGTTTTGACATTTTCAAAATGACTTCAATTAAAAGAATTTAAATGAAAATCAAAAATCTTTTAAAATTATCAACATTGAAGTGAAACATTTTGATTATGTTCAAAAGAAACCTTTTGTTTGACTTGAGACAATTTTTTTATTTACTTTTCAATTCATTGGAATTTCCAAAAAAACCTCTTTTCACAATGATTTTTCTTTTGTATTTTTCAGAATTGCCAGTGAACCAAAGAATTCATTATTTGCACAGTTCTAATTCTGAGATACCGCCACTTTCTAAGTAAAGTGGGAGTGAAATAATAGTGCAGAAGCCAAAATAGCCTTATTTGTGCGCCAATGACAGGTGTTTTCTACTGCTTCCATATGTGTTTGACTATACTATAATATACTATAAAATATAGAAATACACAGATTATGTATATTCAACAAGTATTAGACATGAAAGGTTGAAGAGGTTATTTAGTTCATTACATCCCCACAGTATGACATTGGAGGATTCATTCTGATTTCACTGTTTCCTGTCTGCAGAAAATATTGGATCATGGACTTTTATTACCAAGTAACACAATCTGAATTGTATCTAGCTATTAAATTAAATCACGTGGAAATTATTTGCTGTATTTAAAATAGCTCTAAGGGACACTACAAAAAAAACCCTCAAATCCTCAGGTCTCATTGTGACATCTTACTCTTAACTCTATGGGAATTTTGCATCTAAGTTGTGTTCTAACTCTCTTAAAAAGAGAAAAGAACATGGAATACAACATTCCACCCCTTGCCCCCAGAGAATGCTTTAATTTATCCCTCTCTGCAAAAATATATTTTAGATTGTTTAAATTATGGCCCAAATTTAGCAGTCATGCGCATGTTGTTATAAACTACAGCCCTTTTACTACCTATAAGGGCATGTCTACACTTACCTCCGGAGCGATTGATCCATAGGGGAAGAGTGATTTATCGCATCTATTGAAGACGCAATAAATCGACCACCGAGCGCTTTCCCGTCAACTCCAGTACTCCACTGGAGCAAGAAGCGTAGAGTTGATCGGGGAGTGTCAGCAGTCGACCTACCGCAGTGAAGACACTGTGGTAAGTAGATCTAAGTACGTCGACTTCAGCTACTCACGTAGCTGAAGTTGCATAACTTAGATCGATTCCCCCCAACCCCCACTGTAGACCAGGCCTTAGACTCACCTATGAATTTGGCCCATTGCCAGTTGAATTTTGGTCATTACAAATTAAAAACCACTGACTTTTTAAATCAATCCATATAAAGTTATAAAATCTGATTCTTCTTTAGTGTACAGTTGCCATTTATAAGTTATATTGGTTGTTTGGATTTTAGAGAAATGCTATCAAATTATTTTTACTCTTAGTAAAATAAATGCTTCTAGCATAGATTGGGATTGGGCCAAATCCTTCTGTCCTTACTGACACACATAGTCCATTGACAAACAGTAGTCACATCCACTGAAGTTCAAACTGCAATCAAAACTTCTTTCATTAAACTTATTTCCAACTGGCATCCAATGCTCTATATGCCCTTGAGCAATCTGTATGTCAGTTCTGTGGAAGCTGTGTCTATACAGGCACTGTAGTTAAAGGGAAATTGCAATCAAATCTATAAGATTATCACAAACCTTTTAATGGCCAACAAAATTGGACATCTAGACCAAATACAACTTGCTTCAATGTTAGGGAAAAACTGTCTATGATCTGTTTCCAAGATTACATCTGACTACTTTTAACATTGAATGTGAACCTTATACGTAAGAAGCAATCCATTGGCTTCACAGTTAAGATTCATGAATATCTCTGTACCCTTCTAGCAAGGAATGAATAACATATCTGATGGGACTTGAGAAAACTAGAGATATGTTCAGAAAATATGCTGCATCGCATCAGTGATTACAAAGAAAATAAACAGTTCTTCAACCCTGCGAATGGAGTACACATAAAACAGTTGTGAGCTTTGCTCACAGCATCCAGCAAAATCCATTTCCCATCCCAGGCAAGGAAGAAAAAGTCACAATGGGGGGGGGGGAAAAATCAGCTATCCTCATCAGAATCTACCATCTCACAAGCTGGAAGAAAACACACAATGTCTTCCCAGTATTTAGGATTTTTCAGGCATTTGCTAGACATTTTCCACAACGGGTGAACAGAAGATCCAGGTTTCTCTTCCTAGATCAGCTCATCAACGGTTTCCTTCCCCTCTCTGAAGGGGGAATACAATGCAAACCAAAGGAACAAGCAGTGATAAACAGCATAATAAAGATATAAAACACATACTTACACTTTTGGTGTACAATACTCCCAGGTCTCACTAGCTGGAAATAACTAGCCCATTTCTTTATGGCACTGTTGCTCCCATCTGAGCTACAGAAATATAAAAACATAACAACATGTAACAATAATATAAATGACTGAGATGCTGGCAATAAATAAGGATGAAATACGCAGCTCTAAGGCTTTTATAATCTAAGAATCCTTATGATAAATGGTAGATAAATGAATACCTTGCAGGTTTCAGGATGAAAATGATGCTCCAAATGCTGCTCCTTGTCTTGTGTAACAGCTAAGGAAGCTCTGTGCCACTGACATGCTGCCAGGCAGCATTTCATATAGGCATTCGTGGGGTCCTAGTGCCTACCCAAGATATTTCTATTCCCTTTTATATTCAAATAGGTTCACGTTTCACTGATCTGGTGCTAGTGATAGAATCCTTACTGAGAGTTTCTGACGCTGATGTGCTGTTTCTCTTTTGTATGTATTAGTAGGGAGGTCTCCTCTGTAGTGTTTTGGGATTCTCCCTCTTTGCAGTAAGTTTCTTCTACCTTTACAGCTGCACAGAAAGTTTGCAAAAGAACAGCCACATGACTTGTTCCTGGCTCTGTTGCAAACTCAGCTCCCATTGAGTAAGCCTTTGATTTATGGCTTCTTAGGGAAAGTAGGTGAAATTTGCAGCCTTGCACAGTCAGGCTATGAAAGTAGGTAGAATTTCACATTTTGGACTTAGTTTTGCTTTCAGTTTTAGGGTTCATTCGGTCCTGAAGCACAAAGCAAAACACAATGGGTGCAAACATACATTGGTCAAAACTAAAGACTAGATCTGGACAAACCTCTGTAAATCAGAATCACAGTTACACATAGGATGGCCTCATGCATAATTTCCCCTCTTAGACTGTGATCCACCAAGTAAATACACTAGCAGGGAGCAGTGGAAGGAAGTGGGGACATTCGAGCAAATTTGAGGCTCCCTGTGAAACCACTCATTTGAGGTCTTCCACCTGCTGCATGTCTCAAATTTCATTGTGTCATTTTCTTCCCTACATCAACCTGCCTCAAACTATTCTGCCATGCAAGATGTGAGGGAGTGGGAAAGATCTGGGAATGTAAAAGGGAATGTGCCCAGAACTACATGTGTTTGTGGGTGCATGAAGGAAATAGTGTATTCAGGGTTCTTGTTAAACAGAAGAAACCATCATGTTCCCCTGGCTCAAAGATATGAAAGATGTCCTGACTCCCCAGGGACCTCTACTCATCACCTAGGAGCCCTCGCCCCACAGGCAGTAGCTCACACTCCTATCCACATGGCACTGGAGCAGGAGCATTAAATATGCCACCAGCTTTTAACCTGGCCCTGATGTGATGGAGCCTTCATGGCTTGGATCTGAACTGGCCCTGCAAACAAAAACACTTTCTTATAACCCCAATCAAGAAGGGAGACACCACCACTTACAGTGAGTGCACTGACATCACTTACATTAAGAGCACTTTGCTGGAATTTGTTCCTGAAAAGTGTACTGACTATATTGATAAAACAGCACAGTGTTTGGCTTGTGATATGGGAAAATGGTAATTCCCCTGCAGGGAAAACATTTTAAAATACCTGACACTTGATGTAAGCTGGTGCAGTCCAAAGATCTTCAGAAGTACTTTTATGAGTCTCAAGGATAAATCACTTCTAAAGAGGTGGTGAACTCTGAGTGTTATTTAGAACAAACCAATGGAAATAAACAATTGCAAATGGATTGGAAGCCTGGGCATAGTTTATTTTTTAGAATGGGGATCAGGAATAACAAATATCTCTACACAGGGGTTCAAGCCAAAATGTATGTTGTTGTTTTTCCTCCTCCAAAGCTATATGGACTATTATCTAAAGTCCATGGAATGTCATAAAAGTTCCATGGTAAGTTTATTTGTGCTTGTATTTTACTTTACTCATCCACTATTGTAATGCTTGAATTCACTATCACAAACAAGGTGGAATTACTCCAAGAAATCAACATGTTAAACTGAATAGTCAGTCACACTTTTAAACAAACAGGGCAATAGAAATCTCTGTAGATTTTTCCTCAAATGTAGACATGAACAAGGCTATTGTTAGTAAAGAAATAACAATAAGAATTAATAAGTATCACTAGTATGTCCGGCATGGTACTAACACAGGGCTCCCATCTATGGCTAGATGAGCAAATATTTCCACCCCTCTTGGCCCCCCATGAAAAATTTTGATGAAAGAAATATTTTTCATTTTTATCAAAAAAAATTCAAAATTTCTCATGTTTTCATTGAAGCTATTTTCCATTAAAAAACATTTCAACAAAAAGTTTGACTGCCTCTACTCCTGTCCCAATCTTATAATCTGTGCCAGATACAGATCATAAAGCTCACTACATAAAATACACAGGAAATCATTCAGAATATTAAATTTAAAACACAGGAGTAGTTGAACGTTAAAAAACTCCCGTGCTCTTGTTAGTTTTGTTATTTATAATTTGTATTCCTGACAAATATACTATTTATATATTATTTTTTCTCCTTCCACCCCTTATGACTGGAGATGTGTTAACTGACTGCTTCACCAGTGGTCCCTTGAAGTATGTGTTAACTACTTATGCTAAAAAATCTGTGTCACCTTGTATTTAACTGTGACACTCTAAGTACATGTCCCAGACTTGAAGAAGAGCTCTGTGAAAGCTCAAAAGCTTGTCTCCCTCACTTAGAGAAGTTGGTCCAATAAAAGATTTTTACCTCACCCACCTTGTCTCTAAATTATAAAGAGAGAGAGAGAGAGAGAGAGAGAGAGAGAGAGAGAGAGAGATACCACCATATCAGAACAGTCTGAGGATAACTGAAAGTAGGCATTAGTATCTCTAGCTTTTAGACCACATCCCAGAACACTTTTGAGCTAGGGCCCCAAAAAACTACATGGTCTGTTACTTATTGTTAACCCTTTCAGCTTCACAACCCATTTCTCAGGAATTTTCTTTCTTGTCAATTAAAAACAAAGTTCAGTGATATCCAATGGAAGTTGTTGTAGTGTAATTGAGAAAACATGGCCTATTGTCAAAAACTACCATGAGCATGTCTTGTCTACAGCTACGGTTCTCTTTTCTATACCTTCAGTGGCAGACTTAATTGTAGACTCACAAGTTCTTAGACTTGGAAACACTTATAGGAGGATTTGCTGGAGATGTGCAATAGTTGATTTGTTTCAGAGGGTTCACACTAGAGTTAGTCAAATTGTTTTTTAAAAAAAATGGACTCATGAATATTTTCAGAAATAAAAATCACCATGTTCGGGTCCTGCTGGTTTGATCTTGTCTTATTTGTTATAGACAATTGCTGTGAAAGAATCTGTAATATCAATGTCTTCATGTATTGTAGGATGAGCTTTTTCTGATACAAATGTTGGTATGAGTAAACCCATCGTTCATTATTCTCCTGTTTAAAATATTTCAGTCATCCAGTCAGAAAACAGAACCCAGGTCATGAGAACAGCCACATAATGAATAACAAATAGCTGTAGTGAACCATTCACACCAACCAGTAATCTAAAAATTCTTTGCTCAAACTATTCAGTAGATGCTTGAAAAGAACACAGAATCAGCTAATGAACAAGTCACTAAAATGCCAATCAATACTATTCCCACAATTTAATCCCAAAACAGCTGCGGTAGTAGTCTAGAAATCAAGAGATGGTGGCTCTATTGCTAGGTCTTCCTCAATCTTCCTGAATGTCCTGGGGCACATCACAAACTCAGTGTTCTTCAGTTTTCTCATCTGTAATGTTGGTATAAGCATTATGGAGCGGGTATCACTGCTCCATAGCTAAGGTTGCAGCTAAATTTCAGTTTAAATCAGAATTTTGCATCTAAAATATACATCAGATTGGCTTAAAATTTAATAAGGTAGGTCAAAGGCAAGGGTAGACTTGGTGGAGAAAATTTGAGGCTATTGATCAAGGGATGCCCAGGATACAGCTCCTTCCTCTACAGTAGGAGGGAAAGAGAAAAAAAAAACCTTCCGCTACCAAATACCTTTTTTCCTAGGAGAATGTGCACTGAACTACAGTCCACAAGATCATGAGTTCTAGGCTCACCTGACTCATCTTCAGATGATGCCTACTCATATTGCTGAGCACTTTACAATCTTTATTATTGATCAAAACCTCATACCCATAACCGGGGGCAGGCAACTATTTCACAGATAAAATAATGGAGAGGTTGCACAAGGTGACTTCTAGAACTGGAAACATAACCTACTGCTTTAATATGATCCACTTAGCCACTCTATCTTTATGAATGAATGTGCCAAAGTTATGGACTTGGCTAGCCCGTTACCACTAGACACCAGTCCCCAAAACCCAAACCCGAAACAGAATTCAGGACTCCTTGATTTCCAAAATTCTACTGCTGTCTAGCAAGCAGCTGTTAAAATCTCTTGAAAAACTGTGTGTTAGTTCTAAGGATAGAGGAGTTAGAGTGGATCTGAAGGTCCTTGATTCAAAAACTGCTGATGACCTAATGCAGAGGTTATTGTGGTTCAACAGGACAGAATTTCCTTCCTCTCTCCCCCCCACCCCCACCCCAGCCACTTTGGATAAAGTTGCAGCTAAGTTTAAACTCTAACTTGGCATCTTCTCTAAAAAATTAGGAGGAAAAAAAACCAAAAAAACACAACCAAATTTGTTGGAACAATGGGTAGATCAGGCTCCTGAGAGAAATGCCACCAGTTCATTCCTGGCACAGCCAGGAGTAGAATTGAGGTCCTACATAGAGCAAAACCAACCCTCTGAAAGGTTAGGTGAAATCTACATATTTTCTGATGCTTTCTGTGCAATGAGCCTTTTCCTGCAAAACACTGGGAGGTACACCAATGCATTTGCCTATCAAGTAGTTTCACAGGGTGGAATATCTATGCAGTGAATGAGGCAGGCTGCTATGAGAAGAAAAAGAGTGATCCAAAATTGAAGGCAATAAAGTGGTATCCTCAAAAGCTGTATTCTATCCCTGCCTCTGCCACAGACTACTTCTGGGATGTTGGGCAAGTCACTGAAGCCAGAAGGTTTGGAGCTGGCTATTAACTTTGGCCTTAATCTCTGTTTTAGCTCCTCTGCTGAAAAATGGCAAATAATAATACAGCACAGAGGTGTCGGGTGGATAAATTCAGCATTATTCATGGGGAGGAAAATATTGGAGCTGTGCAGGAAGCACTTGGAGGTTTTGGAGGAAGATTGGGCATACAGAGCTTTCCCACTGAGGAGGCAGGGAAGGTGGGAGACAGTAAAATAGAAGTGCACAGTACCTAAATCTGGGTTAAGGGCTAGGAGTAATAGTGGGAGGGTTGGAACTGTGCTAAATGTTGAGGTGGGAGGAGCTTGGATTTCTCTTATGCAGAGAAGGGGCAAGGAGCAAAAGAACCAGAAGTGGGCTAGAGAGCAGGCGACAAGATTAGGTCTATGCTCACCAGCAACTACACACCACACAACAGAAACACTAACCCAGGAACCAATCCCTGCAACAAACCGCATTGCCAACTCTGACCGCATATCTATTTAAGGGACACCATCATAGGACCTAACCACATCAGCCACACCATTAGGGGCTTGTTCACCTGCACATCTACCAATGTGATGTATGCCATCATGTGCCAGCAGTGCCCCTCTGCCATGTACATTGGCCAAACTGGACAGTCTCTACGCAAAAGAATAAATGAACACAAATCAGACATCAAGAATTGTAATATTCAAAAACCAGTAGGAGAGCACTTCAATCTCCCTGGACACTCAATAACAGACTTAAAAGTGGCCATTCTTCAACAAAAAACTTCAAAAACAGACTTCAACGAGAAACTGCAGAACTAGAATTAATTTGCAAACTTGACACTATCAAATTAGTCCTGAATAAAGACTGGGAGTGGCTGGGTCTCTACAAAAAATAATTTTCCCTTTGTTGATACTCACACCTTATCAACTGTCGGGAATGGGTCACATCCACCATGATTGAATTGGCTTCATTAGCACTGACCCCCCCCACCACTTGGCAACTCCCATCTTTTCATGTGCTGTATATTTATACCTGCCTACTGTATTTTCCACTCCATGCATCTGATGAAGTGGGTTTTAGCCCACGAAAGCTTATGCCCAAATAAATGTATTAGTCTCTAAGGTGACACAAGGACTCCTGGTTGTTTTAGGATCCCCTATATAACCCACTCTTGTAGGCTAACATGCTACCGTGTAACTTATTCTGTGACACTTAGTCATTTTGTTGAGGATAGTTGTTTGCTTCCATCAACAGGAGTGTCAGCCATTGTTTTGCGTAAATGAAAGCATTACCCAGCATTCATGAATTTCCTTGTCAAAGACCTGACACCATCCAGAAGTGATCACTCTTCTAGCCCATCCGAGCTAAATTCCTGTTTCTGCAGCAGCTCTGGTGTTGCTGGAAATGGTCTTGCTATTAGGTAACAGCTGGATTTGGTGGAGGTTTAGTTTGGTTTTCAATTGTTATTGGTTCTTTCCCCTTTAAAACTTTGTCAGTCTTACAATTCATCTACCTCTAGAGCTGTTGCTACTCCTTGTTGCTGTGGAGATGCTCCTCCACTTTTAGTTGCCATGCAACCAGTTCTGGGCAGCAGTTGTATGTAGATTCCCTTAACTTGACCATTTTTTTTCTTTTTACAACTGGCTTCCATCTCTCTCTCCACAGCCTGGATCTGTCTAAGAGTACACTTGACTTCCATTTTTCAAACATTCCCACAGGAAGGAATTTTTGTCATCTATTTTTTCTGATTAGCTTTTTATTGCACTTTTGTTATAGAGTAAATCACAGACCATCTGTCCCTGAATCACCCCTCCAGATGACAATCTGATACAGCTTAAGAAAGAAAGAAAGAAAGAAAGAAAGAATGAATGAATGAATCTGGGTTTATTTGGTTTATTGTTATGGATACAGCGCTAGTGCAACTTCTGAAATGACATAAAGAAGGCACAGAGAAGCTCAAATCTCAACAGTGAACTTTGACCTAGTTCTTGCATCACATCCTGGAACACCTCTACATTAGCTCCAGAACTCTATGACCTAACTATGTGTTACTCTTCTCTCACCATACAAATAAACAAACAGCAAAAATATTTAAGTATTAGAGAAATTTTGATATGTTGTAAATTAATACCCACTCTGGTGTTTATACCTGCTAGGCTGTGTGTGTGTGTGTGTGTGTGTGTGTGT
>NW_020664420.1:12404197-12437030 GCF_002925995.2 Terrapene triunguis | reverse complement strand
TAATAAAATCAAGCACTTAAAAGTTGGGAAAATGCCAGAATTAAGGTTGTCTGTGCAACTAATTTGCCCCTCTTGTGCATATGTATTATGACACAGTCTTTAATTACATGACTACATACAATTTTTTTCCACAGGACCCCTGTCTCATTCAGTGCACAGGATGCCTAGTGCTCACTACAAAAGCAGTTGTTCAGCACAAGTTTCAGGTTGCAATTACAATGTATGCGAAGCTTTCATTGGGATTGCACAGGTGACCAAAATAAAATGCAGTTGTATTCTCCTTGGTTTTTGTTGTTCTTTTTTAATGCTGTTGCACATTGAGTAGACATCACCATGATACCTAGGTCTTTTTCCTAAGAGTTCATAACTAATTCAGCACCCATTAGTAGACAAGTAGATTAAATTAATCCAGCCCAGTCATTATAACAGGATTTTAAGTATTGCAGCAGTATTGCCTCTAATAGAAATTCTCAAACTGATCTCCAAACCCCAGTTTATAATGATGAGTTACAGTCACATGCTTGTTATCCAACAATATTTTGCACTTTCAGAAATATCTCTCATTTACTAGACATGTAATTAACCAACAGTACTTGTTGGAAACACAACTCATTTAATTAACCTGTGATTTCTCTTACTGACAGGCTGAGTGTAGGTGGGGGGGGAGGGGGTGTCACAGAATCCAGCCCTGGGATTTTTCTCCTTACTCATTTGTTTTCAAAGTGATGCTGCCAAGTATTTTATAACCATTCCTATATTTTTTCAGTTCTCTACTGTAAATAGCTTAGAAAATAGAAATTTCTTTCCTCACCCTGATTATCCTTTTCCTCTTGAAAAAAAAAAAGAAGACTTCATCCTCTGTTTCTGATACAGATTATAAACAGCAAAATGACCAATTTGATGTATATATATTTATTTATACATAAAACCAGGTTCTCTCTGACTCTGGGTGGTGCAGTGGGGCTGGAATCTAACCACAGCTGCTCAGCTAAGATTTCTTTCAATAGGTCTTCAGGGCTTTCAGCTGGTGCAAAGCCAGTGGAACTGGCTACTATGCCAACTACCTCTCAGCCTGTGGTGGGAGAGCGTGTTGAGGGTCAGAAGCGGAATATTGGGGGCAGGGAAGAGTTTTGCTCTGCTCTGCCATTTCTCAGATGGTATAACGTCCCTTAGGAGCGACAGACAGCTGGTATAAAGTACAGTAGTCTTTCGTGGATCTTGGTACTGGAGAAAATCTGACCTAGATATTGTAAACAATAGTGGATTGTTTGGAACTGATAGTAGCAATAGTACCGTGAGTGTTACAGCAGAAACAGCAGCGACCCCAATAGTTAGAATTACATGGGATGGTGCATTTTAAGTTTACCTTATTTCAGTTGCTCGGTACTTTTCTGGACAAGTTTCTTTGTGACAGAATTGTTCTATGCTAGGTCTCTGCCCAGTGCCCCCCCACTCACCTCCCCCCCTTTCCCACCCCTCTCTTTTTTTAAGGTTCAGCAAAATCAGTTTGGCTATTTTTGAGTTCTAGGAGCAAAATAAAAAACAACTGCACACGTCACAAATGTTCCAGTCAGAAGTGCCATGCATGTACAAGTCAGTCAATGAACTGAATTCAGTCAACCTTGGTTTATTTGGTAGATTTCAGTGAGATCTAAGGAAGAGGAAAACTGAAGATTATATTGTGAAGTATTCAGCATAAGGATGACGTTTTCCTCTCCGTTTTGATAGTATGTGGCACATGGGAAGTAGCACTAACCCTTATTGGGGTCTCTGGATGCTACCATAACTCAAGTGAATAATAATATATCTTAGTCTGAAGAAAATTGGTTTAGTTTTGAAATTATGACCTCTGAAAGTTTTCATGCATGCACAATAGGATATTTTTGTTAACTTTCTTCACTCAACCTACAGTTTAGAAAATCTAGATCTACTAGGGGATGTTAGGTTCCAGCGGCCTTAATCAAAGATGACAGAATTCAAGAGGTGCCTCAAGGCACTGCTGGACAAAGAAACTTACCAGTTTGATAACTTTATTTAAAAAAAAAAAAAACACCACAATCAGTACGTGATCCTAAAGTTGCTACCACTGGGTGAACTGATAGTAAAGCAATAGTGTAAAACATCCCCAAAAATGCCTAATGTAGGTGCAGTTTTAGCAGTTCAAGTTCATCTAAACCAAAACCAAACCACATTTAAAACAGTCCAAGTGAACCAACAGGGGTTGATTTGCCTCCAACACGTCAGAATTAAATAGCTGGGTTCAATTCATTACACATTCTGTGACACAAGCTCTGCAGATCAAGCACAGCCCTAGGTCTAACACTTGTTCTCTTTCTCAGAAAGCTTTTAACAAGCAAGACTTGCTCACCGAGGAGACTTTCTGGAGTTTTCCCAGCTTCACTTCTGTACAGAACATAAGCCATTTTGTCTGGATTATGGGGCTCTTCAGCATTGACATTCACTGTGCATTGGGACAGTCCTGAAAACAACCTCTTTGCCCTGGAAGGACTAAAACAATGGAGAAGCACAACAGAGACGTCTACTGGCTGTACTAGTAAGGCAACCTTTTAAACTCAGGCCAAATGGCTCTGGTTATTTTCTTCAAAAGGTCTGCAGTCGTCTCATGTGCTACTTCGTAACTGTACCATCTGCCCCGAGCAAGGGGCAACGTGTTGTTACACTGTCCCTGGAGGATCCTAAGAGGGGCGATTGTGATTCTCTAGTCACAGTCTCCCTCCAACTTCCTTTGCTGCCCTGGGGAGGAAGTAATCTGTGCTGGGTGCAGCATGTCAGCACAGCTCTACTGGCGGGAGCATTGAAAGCTGGGGGCACAACGCCACTATGTACATCCTTCTCACCCCTCCTGCTCACCTACGTGAGGAATGAAGGAGGCATAGTGGCTCTGCAGAGCCCGATTCTCCCCCAGTGCTGCTATCTGTTGTATGAGTAGCCCACCGGAGGGTGTCTTACGCCTTGTTACTCCCATGCACGAATGGCCACATACTACATATAAATTCCCACAAGCTTCTGAGGAGTCATCATGCTCACTCAGAAGTTATTATTGTTCATTTTATTTTCATTTTCATGTTCATCTATCTACAGGGTGCCTTGTAGTAGGTCTCTAAGTGCCATACACCCGTAAAAAAATTAAAATACTATAACTATTTTCACCCAAGCAGTTAGTCAAAGTACAGGTTCTGCAGGTTGTTTTCAGTAGGAGGAGAAATTGATGATGGAATCAATTATCTTTGAGGAAAGCCTATTTTAAAAAGAATGTAAAAAGACCTGCTTCCCTGAACACAGAAGAAACCCAACAGCAGGAGATAGCTGCTTTGCTCATAGTTTCAAGCCTCCTCCAGCCAGCACTCAGCCCAACATCTCTTTCTCTTAGCTTCTTCTCAGGGCCACACTACCAATGCTGCTCTGGCTGTGTCTGGAGTTTCCTTTCTGCCTTCTCCCAGCTCCTCTGGTCTTTCTGCTATTTCTGTCACAGACAGACATTCACAAAACTGTAGCCAGTGAAACCCTTCTGCCCATGTGTGCCTTTGTTTTGGGGAGGACTCTTTGTTTCAGCTACATGGTTATATAAAGGAGCTTAGTGGCTTCTTACAAATGAAGGGCAGTTGTTACACCTAGTTTCAGAGGTTTAACCTAACCCAGAACAATATATTTTTATATGTAAAATTCAACCCATCTACTAAATCCAATGCAGGACAAACACAATAGGCAAACAACAAATCATCCCCCTCCCCCTACAAAGGGCTTATTCCCAAAGAAGGAAAGGAATAAGGAGATAGAAAAAAAAGGGAGAAGACATCCCCTGGGGTATTCACAAAAGAAGCCACACCACAGATCCAGGTTAATATGGACACTCAGAAACAGAGGAACAGAGTATGCTAGTCAGGGCACAGCAGGAAGTCTACTTCACCTCCTCACAGGAGTTAAAATGGTGCTCATTGTCTGAGCAATGAATCCTTCTCTCTCAGCAGGTCAAGCAAAGCTTCAATGGACTGGAACAGCAAATCAGAATCAAGACCTAGAAGGGAGTTTATTCTGTGGAACCCTTCACTAGCAGGAGCCAGCTGAAGAGCCAGCAAGTTTACTGCCAGGTGCTGCAGAATGTTTTCTCTGAGCTCTGCCAGCCTGCCCACTCCTCCCAAAACTTCCACTGTGTCCTTCCTTCATTGGCTGTTATTTGCTCCTTCCCCCCTGTTACCCAGAATTCCTTCAAGCATAGGACAACAGACTGCAAGAACAAGTGTTTCAATGAACGTGTTGTACTATACAGTAGTACAGGGGTCGGCAACCTACGGCACGTGTGCCAAAGGTGGCACGCAAGCTGATTTTTGATGGCATGTGACGGCGGGCTGAGCCGCTCAGCCCGCTGCCACTCTGGGGTTTCCAGCACCAGCTCCTGCCAGCCGGGGTCCCACTGCCGGTCCCACTCAGCGCCCGCTGCCGGCCTGGGTGAAGGAACCCCAGGCTGGCAGCGGGCAGAGACCCCGGCTGGCAGGAGCTGGTGGCCGGAACCCCAGAGCAGCGGCGGGCTGAGCCGCTCAGTTGCTGCTCTGGGGTTCCGGCTGCTGGCCCCTTGCCAGCCGGGGTCCCCGCCGCAGCCCCAATCACCTTGCTTCCGGTTGGAGTTCCAGCGCAGACCCCCTGCCAGACAGAGTCCAGGCCTCCGGCCCTACTCAGCCCTACCAGCCGCCAACTCCACTCACCTCGGCTGCCGATCTGGGGTTCCAGCCGCTGAACTCCTGCCAGCCGGTTAACAGCTGATCACTCAGGGCTAGTCCACACTAACCCCCCAGTTCGAACTAAGATACGCAACTTCAGCTACGTGAATAACGTAGCTGAAGTCGAAGTATCTTAGTTCGAACTACAAGGTACTTACCGCGGGTCCACACGTGGCAGGCAGGCTCCCCCGTCGACTCCGCGTACTCCTCTCGCTGAGCAGGAGTACTGGCGTCGACGGCGAGCACTTCCGTGATCGATTTATCATGACTAGACAAGACAAGACGTGATAAATCGATCCCAGAAGATCGATTGCTTACCGCCGAACCCGGAGGTAAGTATAGACGTACCCTCAGAAGCCTGTGTGCAGCTTAAAGTATCCAAATGTGCGCCAGACTTTGGAAAACTCAGCAAGGAAAAGCAAGGGCAAGGCTCACACTAAACTGATAAGATCTGCATTTTAATTTAATTTTAAATAAAGCTTCTGAAACATTTTGAAAACCTTGTTTACTTTACATATAACAGTAGTTTGGTTATATAATATATAGATTTATAGAGAGACCTTCTAAAAAACATTAAAATGTATTACTGGCATGCAAAGCCTTAAATTAAAGTGTATAAATGAAGACTCAGCACACCATTTCTGACAGGTTGCCGACCCGTGCAGTAGTACATACAGACAGCTTTGCTCCCTAGATAAGCACTGACCAAGAGGTACATTTTATGGTAATAAGCTGCACAACAGGTAAGCTATAGGGAAGTTACATTGTTTATTATCTTGGTGTTTTTTTCCAAAATGTTAAGGTGTTTTAGAGAGCACTTAGCATCATTATCAGAATGGAAAGGCAGCTTGAAAGACATGGTTTTCAGGAGGGGTTTGGAGGAGGAGAAGGAGGACACATGTATATGTATACAGAGTGAGTTTATCCCAAACATAGGGATGTGAAAATAGGTCGGAGTCGTGAATGGGAGAAGGAGATAGATGGCATAAGGGCTGAGAGAGGAAGCGAGATCTCACGTGTAGACAGCCACAGAAAGGAATTACTAGAAAAGTCATAGTTATAATTAAATTAGGTCCCTGCTATTCAAGAGCAGATGAATCAAAACATTGGTATGTTCCATTCTAGAAGCCAACCTGTTTTTGCACATTGTGCCTTTTATGAACTCAGCATTGTGACTGAGTGAACAATCTTATTATAACTGAGCAACAGGGACAGAGTTACAGAGACAATGATAAGAGACAAAGGACTGGTGACTAATGAGATGAAAATTCAGCAAAGTTCTGCTATTCCTCACACAGGAAATATGATAGATCACAGACAGCTATTACATTGTCTGGTAAACCTTGGTGTACAAATATAGTACCTGTCAAACCTCTGGAACAAGGCGTGGGACTCTTTATTGTTGCAAAGAGCATTCACCTGTCATTCAAACACCTTCCAGTTCACCAGAATGCATTCTAAGGGTGTACACTGTCCCCTGCCGGCTGTACTCTGTCCCTGCCCCATACTGAGGGAGACTCTGGGCGTCCCCAGGTCAAAACAGGCAGACTCTGGGCGTTCCCAGGTCAAAACAGATAAAGTCCCCACTGGACTGTTCCTACCTTATCCAAGGGTCCGGTTCTGCACCGTCGCTCTATCCACGGGACCGGTTCCCCACCCTGCTTCTCCACTGTCTGTGTGCGTTGCACCGTTGTGCCCTCCGGGGTCGAGCAAACCACGTCTCTGCCGAGGCCCCCCGATGAAGTCACCGGTGAGCGCTCTGGGCGTCGGTCGTCGTCGTAATCCGTCGGCCACCAGGAGGGATCCGGGCAAGGCTAAATTTCAGCCTCGAGCCCCACGTTGGGCGCCAAAACTGTCACCGCCTGAAGGGCTCGAGGCGGACTTCAAATAGTCCGTTGGCCCGGTGTGCTTAGCACCAATAAAGACACCGAGGGGAGAAAGCAAGCCAAGTTTATTCCAGAGCTCTGAAATGACACTAGGAGACCAGCATGTCTCAAATCTAGTGCAACAAATACAAATAACTTTTACCTTTTTATACTTTAAGCAGTTTTTATGTAAGCCTTTGTTTGTTAACTCCCTAGTATTTCTCCCACCCCTTCCTTTTCTAGCTGTTACAATTAGAAAAGTTCCCATACGCCTGTGAGAAAACTTTCCCAGTCTCTGCGGCCTTGAGTTAGACATTTGCAAAACTAACTATTTTTTTTTTTATTTTTATTATTTTTGCTAGTGTGAGTAAAACTGAAGCCATTTGCTAAAAACGCTGACCAATACATTTTTGCTGTAGCCTGTAAGCATTACACACAGAAGTAAGTGAGAGTTCACAAGATGGAGTCTGGGGGTTTTGCTAGGCCTAGAGCAAAAGAGCTTCATTGACACTTTGGTCTTTCACTCTTTTGAGTTACCTGGTAGCTATGCCTAGGGGGGGGTCCCCAACACACCTATTAAACAGTCAGATGCATCTCTTGGTTTGGAGGTTATGTTTCAAAATAGGAAAAAACCTCCTGTGTTAAAATGAACAGTATTAATTTAATACCCTAATGCAGGGGTCGGCAACCTTTCAGAAGTGGTGTGCCGAGTCTTCATTTATTCACTCTAATTTAAGGTTTCGCGTGCCAGTAATACATTTTAACATTTTTAGAAGGTCTCTTTCTATAAGTCGATAATACATAACTAAACTATTGTTGTACATAAAGTAAATAAGGTTTTTAAAATGTTTAAGAAGCTTCATTTAAAATTAAATTAAAATGCAGAGCCCCCCAGACCGGTGGCCAGGACCCGGGCAGTGTGAGTGTCACTAAAAATCAGCTCGCGTGCCGCCTTCGGCACGGTTGCCAGAGGTTGCGTACCCTTGCCCTAATGTGTGATGCCATCTTATATAATGACGGATTAAAACATAGGTTGATGAAGTTATGTTACAAAAAATTAATTTGCTACAAATCCCCAGTTAGTGGATATGAAAAGCATTCCGTTACAGAATCTGTTACAGATTGTGGCTTGCTTTCTGAGGGTCTGTGCCAGCTCCCATTCAAGTCAATTGAAAGATTCCTACTAATTTTTATGAGAATTGGCTCTCCAGTCTCAGATTAATATGATTCATGCATTTTGCATGTGTACTTCATCCATTGAAGCTGTCTTTGACTATGCCCGGGTACCATGACTACCTTGACATCAGACTACTACTACTCAACGCTATTTTTAAAGAAGTGAAATGTTACTGCAATCAGTTACATGTTAATCAGGTTCTTTTCCAAGTAACAGTAATTAGTAGGTTCAGTAACGAATACAGATGGGCCAAAGTTGCAGTGTTTTGATTCTGAATCCACAACCAGAATTCCAAAAAGATTGAGAGTTGGAATTAAAAATTATTTGTACTTACAGTTTCTTTCAATTGAAAATTCTTCTCCCTGTAAGGGGTTTCCTACAACATGCATGGATTTCTATTCAATACCATTGAGATCCTATAAAAGTTGACCCTGCCATCCTTCAGAGAAGTACTTTCAAGTAGGGCTGAGTGTGGAGAGTTTAAAGTACCTGATCGTTCTCATGCAAGCCATGAGTGATTGTTATACTAAATTTAGTATAACTCTTCTAATTCAGAGAGTTAAAAATATACCAGGACGTAGGTGTTTAAATGCAATCCAGTGAAGTTGCTGTCCTCTTAAATGGAAAGCTGTTGGCGGGGGAGGGGGAAAATCTGCGTCCTGGTCATGTCCTCTCTTTTGTCCTGCCATGATTTCCTCCACACTCATGTTCACAGCAATGAAAACTTTACCATGTATATATTTTTAACTCTCTGCAGGAAATTTTGAATCTGAAGTGAAAAAACTGAAAACCAAAATATTTCAAGTGAAAATAAAAAATTTAAATTTGGAAATGCCACTGCAGTGCTCATGGGACTTGGAGTTTAGGCCCCTCACACCACCATTCTCCTCTGGGGTCTAGGGTCCCCAGGCAAAGATCTCAAAGTGCTTTTCAGATAAATGTAATTAATTAATCTTCACAACATACACTGCCATGATTTCCTCCACAGATACTATGACTGCGGGATAAGTAGAGAGTAGGGAAAGCCATGAGGACCAGACATTGACACTGAAATATAACAATTATTCTAAGAGAACAGTGTCTCAGACAGCTGATCAGTGCCTTATGACATTTTCTGGGAACAAGCAGGCTTGCCAGCTCCCCAAGCTTCTCTTATCCTATATTCCTTCACCTTATTGGCTTATTTGTAACAAAGTGTGGTTTTCAGTAGCCTTATCACTGGGCCAGCATTGCGTCTCTTGCAATGCTCACCCACATCCCCATAGTCCTACTTTTATTTTTTGTTATCACTATCCATGCTGCCTGCCATGCTACATACAGCATGTACTGAGAATAAATTGGTTTATCCTGAGAAGCGGTGGGAGATTGTAACTAGCAGCAACATTGGCTAAGTCTACTCTCAACCACCTAGTCATTTCCCAGGGAATGAAATGGTTCTCTCTTGTTCTGTCCATATAATACATTACTGCACCAGTAAGAAAACTAATTAACAGTGTGTTTTAAAAATGGTTCTTTGCAACCTGCAGACCCAGTGGAGCCATATGCTCTGTCTCTATGAGCAGGGGAAGAAGACGTGACATGCTTTGTTGGTGGTGACCACATCTTCATTGCTATTTCCTCAGCTTACCTTTTTTTCTAACATGCTCATCTGCATGGCATCTGAATGTCAACTCCATATTTCAGATTTAGTCTTGGATTATGAATCAGAAGGGATTCTTTTCTTGGGAGGAATTTATTAAAGGCACCTACATGGGGTTACAATTGGGGAAGAGGACACAGGAAACTGGCACTGTTGCAGAGAAAAATACAGACTTTGCAAACCAAATTTCCATTTAAACCACAGTTAATGAAACCTCTATTTCACTTTTTAAACTTCCAACTGGATTTTTTTAAAAAAAATCTAGTTCAAGCCAATGCAGCCGAATGTTATTTTTCAAGTTGTACAGGAGGTTAAATGTCTATGTCAGAAAAGGAATAAGTTTGTCCTAAACGTCAAATTTGCAAATTCTGAAATAAAACATTTACAGATTTAAAAAAAATCACTTGATTGGATTCTGTTGTGCAAACAATCCTAGCTTTGCAGCTAGTTTGTAAATTTCAGTTCATTGTTCATTTAACTTACAAGAAAAGAAGAGAACTTCAGAACAAAGGCAAAATCATTTCATACCTATTAACATGTAGCTTACTGGTCGTAAGTGACCTGCTCCTCCGTGCCAATGAAGTTATGGGGTTATGCCAATTTACACCGGTTCACAATCTGGCCCAATGAATTTACTACAGCTGTCAATTAATGAGCTCTCATGGGAAATCATTAAATTTCCCCAGGGCCATATATTGCGATTACAATGCTAAGTGAAATGAGCAGTACATTTAGTAAATGTCAGTATATAATTTAGGTCACCAAAAGGAGAGTGAAGAGGTCACAAGGCTATTGCATACACAGTTATGCAAGTTATCTGGAATAAAGGATCCATTGCAATCCTTCTGATTGAGGGCAACCGGTATAGCTGGAAAATAGCTCTTATCTGATTTATCTTGCAGGGCAAGTACTGACATCACAGGGCTAATGGAGTTATGCAAATACAAAGAAAAGCCTGGAATATGATTAGATGAATGGAGATTATATGATGTACATAGTATAGTACTATGTACCTGTTCTGATTTTCTGTGTAAGTTTCTGAGGCAAGCCAGTTTGCTGTCAGGCTCTCCATTTGGAGAGCAATTTCAGTTTAAGAGGACTGCTGTGACATGGAGTCACACTGAGGTATTCAGAGGTGAAGGGGGTGCCTCAATATCTGGACACCAAACTTAAGACACCTAAAATGGGGTTTTCACCCCCTCACACACACCAGACTAGAAGGAGTTAATGAGGCTGGGAAGAGGTCAATTAACCAGCAAAGTCATATCTGAGGGGAATTAGCTGTCCTAACTAGTCCCTGAATAATGACAGAACCCAGCTGGGAAGGACCAGGGGGAGCTAAAGAGAGCCAGGAAGCTGGCAGCAGAATGGGGCTGCAGTGAGGGAGCCTGTGGCCATGCTCTGGACAGTACAGAAGGACAAAAGAAAAAACTTGGTGGTGAGGCTGTAGGAAAAGGCTCAGGGAAAAGGTGGTAAGGTTTAAGAGGGTACAGGCATTGGCTGCTGATTAGAGGGACCCTGAACTGGAACCTGGAGTAGAGGGTAGGCTTGGCTTTTCCTACCAGCCACTGGGAAAGTGGCACCAGCGGGGCAATGAAGGGAAAATTGCTATCTTGGAGCAAGAGGGTTTGATATCCTGGAAGGGGGAAAAACACAGTAACCTGGCTGGAGGGCTAAGCCACAATGACAGAGCACCCTGAGTCACAGACAGCGAGAGAGAAAGTGCATGGTGGCAAGGCATGCAGCAAGCAGTAGAAGGGGATGTTGGACCTGGAAAGAGCTAATCCCCAGAGTGCCCAGGAGGAAGTGCTCCTTTAAGGAGTTGTTCCTGGGTCCACTCACCAAAGGGCACCGATGTTTGGAAAAAAAAATCAGTCCCCTTAAAAGTGCTCAATTTGGTCACCCAAAAATAGAGGTACCCAAAAGTAGTTGTTTTTGAAAGTGTCAGACACTGTTCTTTCATGGAGACTTTACATTTGTTCTTTTTTGATTTAATCTAAAAAAATCATTCATATTGTTGTTAGAAGAACAGGCTGACCAGGGCAGATTGAGTAGACGGGCTTCTTTATTGCAGTACTTGTTCCCCTTGACTCAATTGTTGAGTAAGCACTGCATTAGTTACCGCACACTCTTATCTAAATTAGTATATTAATACCCAACATTTACTACAACACCCCCAAAACCCTTATTGAGTAATATGAACACCCATACAATGAATATTAATAGCTATATATGGAATATAATTATTCCTGGCCCTGATTACTGTTTACAGCATTAGCATATTTTACAGACAGTTTTCACTTTGAAGATACATTTTTTTGCTATAATTGCCACCAGGAATTCCCTTAATCAGCAGTTTGCAGGGAAGGGAGAAAGGTGCCATGACCCTGAGCTCGTTTGTGTAGCTGGGAAAGGAAGGGAGGGGGAGATAACACTGCTTTACCCAAAGAGTATCCCTTAGATTCCCCACATTCCTTATGCAGCTGCAATGCTGATCAATCCTTAATGAGCAGAAGGGAACTTTATGGCAGGATGATGCTTTATCTATCAAGCAAAGGAATAGTTCATGCCTGTGCCTGCTCCCTAATACCATGCCAGCACACCAGCCGCCTCCCAGGTCTTTACTTTAACCCTTACATAGCCCAACAATTGTGAGTACCTGTTCTGCTCTTTGGATATAGACAAACAGTTACAACTTGTGCATTTATAATTACGAGGACAAATAAACAGCAGAAAGCAAGAATGGCTTACATCGGCCTACAAAGTACACGTGCTTAGCTAAAATGACCCTAAGGCAGAAACTCAAAGGGATGCAGCAAAGTATTGTATTTCAGGTCAAATGTGTAGGCAGGAAAAGAATTTACCTTAATAGGCCATATTTCCAAAAAAATGAATAAGATCTTTTTATATGTAATTATTCAAATATTCATTATTTGTTGGGAACCTAACAAAAAAAGTCATAGCATTGTGGTAGTGCAGGAAAAGAAAGTGAAACAGACTAAAAATAAAATGAAAGTGACCAATTTCTTCCAATCAGCCAAGTGGAATGCAAAAAAGTAAATATAAACAGTGAAAAATCTTCTTAAATACAAAGGAAGTTTTAAGTTTATGATTTTCTCTCCTGGCAGCTTATTGTATACTACTTTTTTTTTTGGCATTCCAAAGTAACTGATGGAAACAAATTTGTCAAGACAAAATTTAAGTCATATAACATAAGAGAAATGTAATCCCCTCATTTGCTTTCCCTTTCTCTGTTGACTTCACGAAGACCTGGTAGGCTACCCTCTTTTAGACTAAGTCCCTGGAATAGTACTAACTACTCTCTTCTCCTCTCTATTTCTGTTATACCCCCATGTTAGCCCAAACCCAGGTCACATGACCTGCCTCCATGGTGCCCCCCTGTGGCCCAACGGAGCACTACTCAGCTTGTTACAAGGTCTGCAACAGTTAATTGCCTCTTCGGACAGGGCCCAGTGCAATGGTGCTTTAGCCCTCCAGCTAAGGTATCCTCGAGTTTCACCTTTCCAGCATATTAAAGTCCAACAATAGAAGAGCTACAGATAGGTCTGATTTTCAAACCCTGAGAAGGCCAAGGCCACTATAAAAAAAGCACATGTGGAATTATGCACCTAATTGATACATACAGTTAATAGAATTTGCTCCCACAAATGGCCGTTAGGCATTTAACTAGGCCTTTGCATGTGCATACCAAATATGTATGTTCAATCTCAGTAACTGCAAGTGCAAATCCAGGCACCAGTCCAGCAACATACTTAACTTTAAGCATACGATTAAGTGCTTTTTTTGGATCTGTACTTAAATGTGCAATTGCCCACATCCCTGGGTTTCTCAGATTTTTTTGATAATGCCTCTCTCTCCAAGATTTGACAACACTCATAACCATTCTCAGCTGGAAGGAAAAATTATATTCAGTTCCAGCTTAGAATAGTTGACATAGGTACAAAGAACTAAAGTGCATGAACGCAGCTGCATTAGCCTTCTGCTCCATGCCAGCACAGGCAAGTTTCTTGGTACTAACTCTAGCGTTAGGGACGTGGGAGAGAAAATAAACTATTAGGCATCTATTTCTGTGGAGAAGCACAGTTATAAAGCTTTTGATGCAGATTGCTTAGAGTGCCAGGATGGCAAAGAGACTGAAGAATCACCTGCATTTTGTTACCATTTAAACAAAATGCCACATAAATAAAACAGACAAGGTGGGGGAGGTTATTTTTTTATTGGACCAACGTCTGTTCATGAGAGAGACAAGCTTTCAAGCTATTACCTCCCCCACCTTGTCTCTTTAATATCCTAGGACCCACACAGCTACAGCAACACTGCATACATAAATATAGCACACATGCATAGCTAGCTCAGAAGTGGTTATGGAATTTATAGGAACTTACCTCGTAAGTGTTCTCCCTTTCAGTCAGCTTCTTGGCAAGGTGCTACATCAATTTACATTACTGATCTTCCGTGACTCAGCACTTTGGTGAATTTTGTTCAACAGTAGAACACTTAGGTATTCTTCCCCTGCCCAGATCTTAATTATTCTTGCTTCCTCTCCACGCAGTACATTTTTTCTCTGTGTCACTTGAAAAAAAATTTATGAGGGAGTTTCTACAGTATGTCTGCTGTAATGAAAAACAATGTAGATGACATGAGGTCAGCACACCTGAAAGAGAAATTAAGTTCTTGTTAGTGACTTCAGGCTTGCTGTGGACTGAGCAAATATCTTCCGCGTGTTAGCACTAAGCAAAAAGAGGTATGGCTTTAGGAACATCTGGCTGTATTTAGCAACAGCATAACACTAGCCATGAAACACTTATAATGTAATGTGAAGAGAGGAATTTCTCACTAGATTCAGTGCCACGTAAAGCAAAAATTAGCATGAAGGGACAAGGGGACAAGTGGTTGCATAGAACAAACTGTCCTCCATCAGGAGGAAAACACACACACACACACACACACACTGAATGAGGTATAATGGGGATGTTTTTCCATGCACAAAGAGCAAAACAAGTCCCTTTAGTTTAGGTCACTAGTATTTTACATTAACAAAGGATGAACAAATGAAAATTCTCCAAGAGAAAACTGAGGGTGAAATCCTGGCTGTATTGAAGTCAATGGCAAAATTCCCATTATCCCTTCAGTATGTCTCTCCTTCTGTTAAATCTCCATCTTTAATCCAGTTAGGGTCCTGTCCCACAGCCGGCAGATTTCTTACTCTTAAAAATGTAATCCATCGGAAAACCAACCACAGCTATCTACATCACTGAAATCAGTTAAACAAAATTTCCACTGCATTTCTACATATCATATTTCATAGACACCTGTGGCTAAGGTATCCAAGTGTCAATATTATGTTTTATCATTAGGTTTTTATACTTCATTTTGAAACAATCTTAAAGGGACACTGCTTAAAAAAACATACCTTTTGGGAAATTCCTATAGAACTTAAAGAAGAATAGCTGTTCTATAGGACTTTTAGATCATCTTATAGAATTTAAGAATGGTATCTTTGCTGTAGAACGCCATAAGACTTCAGTATAATGTTGATAGAACATTATACATTTCTGTACAACCTTATTGGTTTAATACCTATTAAATTCTAGAAGACTTTTCCATAGTGGATATATTGAAAAGAAGCAAAAATATTTCTTAAAGATTAATGCTGATACGTTTTAAAATCCAGTGTTGTTCGTTTATTTATTAGATTTCTCTGATTGAATACAAACAAATAAAGACCCTTTAAGCCGGTTCAGATGATGCATCTTGTTTTTATATGTGCACAATTTCTTAACAACATATTTCTGGACCTAAATTTGACTGGCATTTTTGTGAAAAGCTCCTGGATACCTAATAATTGTATTATAGTCTGATGAATAGACTACCCACACCCACAGCTATTCCAACCATCCACTAAGTGTTACTAAATAACTAAGACATGGATTTTAGAGTTGGGAAGACATATCAGATGTCTTTATTTGAAAAGGTCATAGTGGATGATAGGTATGCGATTGTCAGAGAGTGATCTGGGGGGGGGGATAAAAAGCACTGGAAAGTACTTAACAAATGATTTATCCAAAAATTACCATTCTCTGGTCATTAGCAACCTATCCCCATCATGAGCATTCCAATGATAATATAGCAGCTCCACAGCACATAGGTGAAATGTCTGTGGCAAGAGAGTGGATATCTGGGGTGAAAACTGAAATGGGCTGGGATGGTGTCCCTAGCCTCTGAGGATTCCATTGTATCATTCCTCCCAAAAAATTCCATTTGGAGGGTGCATTTTTCCTTCAGGCCATGGAGGCTGACCGGGAAATCCAAGAGTCCTCAAGAATCCCAAGGGTCATCCATACAGAGGTGCCATGTCTCTGCAGCTGCTCTGTCCCCTGGTAGATCTCAACTCCCTGACTACAACTGCCTCCAGGACTCCTTGTGGCAGGGGAGCTAGTGCTTTGCAGAAGAGATAATATAGCCCCAGGTTTCGTCAACTTTTTCCCTGAAATGCGTATGGGACCAGATGAAGGATGATGTGCATATTCCCTTGGAGCTTAAGCACTGAAACCTTTGGGTGGGCTAGAGTTTATTTTACTGCCCCTCTCCTAATGCTTCAGCACTACCCCTATAGAACAGTACACAGACAGCCAGAATCAGTCATTGAGGATTTTCAGCATGTATTCCACAGAGTATGGAATTCCACACCTCCCCACAATCAAGTAAAAAAAGAACGAAAGGAATTAACTGAATTCTTAAGTACCAACTTCATAAAGTTTTATAATGATAAAGAAACAATACTAATAGCTTCCTAATCCACACACATTATCTTCACAGTTATACACAAGTCTAAACGAATTAGATCTGAACAGGTCAGTCCCCACAGAAACCCAGTGAGAAGTAACGCCGAGTTCCAAACGCTGAGGTTGAGTTCATCTGAGTCTGAATTAGAGTCTTTGTTCATCAGCTCCATCCAGTCTGCTGAATCAAAAGCACTTCCCTTTTCTTGCTTGCGGAGCTTTCCAGTTGGAACCCATACAAATCTTTCTCTGCTGGGCTGTGGAAATCACTCCATCAGTCAGTTAACTAATTAACCAACCAATCAGTAGTAAGTGTGTGAATGAATAACTCTGTTATAAGCAAAATACAAAACTGAGAATAGCAAAATATAGACGACTCTTTCCCCATCGCCAGCTTTAAATGAGAAAAGAGGAGGTGAACCAGACTGGTTAAGACAATTTCACCAAAACCAAACAACATTCAAGGTATAGAATTCCCCTTTCTATAACCAACACTGCCAGGGCTTCCCTGTAGGAAAGTTAACAATATCATTAATTTGCTACAAAATGCTTCAGAGGTAGGCAAAAACAACCTGCTTTTTGCTCCTATGTCTGAACTTCTCCCAACCCCTGTCTCACATCAGCCCTGACTATTTGACCTCAGTGGAGTCTTAATCCAGCTACAAGGAGCCTATTGAGCATGCCCAAAACTACCACACCCAGTCCAGAAACTTCTGGGCATGGAATCTCCTAATTGTACATCTGCAAAGCAACAATGACTCGGCACAACTCATTCCTTTGCCCCACTCTCTAGATCTCTTAAAGAGATATCTCCCTATTAGGCATGTGGGTTACAGCAACACTGTGCATGAACTTCTTCTAGATCATTAATGTCTCTCCATTAACTTAGTAGCAGGTGGTTTCCCTCACCCTTCATCCTGGAGACCAGTTATATCACACAACATATCTACAGCAAGCTGGTCTTCAATAGCCTAGACACTGCAGTCCTATGATTGTTGCTGCATCTGGGTTTTCTACCTAGTACCATGTTCCATTCATGCCAGCTTTAATCCTGCTAACTTTATGCACTTAAATCTCTGGTGATATGTGGTGTCTGTGACAGCATATTATATGGATAACACATTTCTCCCAGTTGCTTCAATCTCTTGTCTGTTCAGTGCTCACTTTTGATCTATGTCATGTTCAGGGCATACAAACAAAGAAGTTAGATTAAAAAAAACCAAAGTGCTCTTGCTAGACAGTTGCAACATAACACTATTTTATTTCTTAGAATTTAGAACAATAACACACAAGAATCCAAAAACAAGGCAAGCTGTTTCCTAAGGCAGAGAGGTAAAACTCATCTCACCCTATTCTAGACTGTCTCTTCCCAGACTGTCTGACTCCAAGATGGCATGCTGCCCTACTGAGCCCTATAGCCTGAAAGCAGGACCAGGAAACCTCCCCTTAAAGTGATAACTTGCAATTCCAACATAGTGCTCAATACGCCACAACCTGCTGTTGCTACCTATTGGTGTCTAGATGGATTCTAAAGTGCTAGTATTAACATTATGATTTTCTGGCTTATCTTAAACCAAAGGTAAAGGGTACCTTGCAGTGCTGCAGTTATGAATAAAACACTTCCTTGTTTGTCCCAGGTAATGAGGACTAATAGAGCTCTTTACTGATGGATATTGATTGGTATGTGCCTTCCCAAGGGAGGCTAAGAAACAACTCCTTGAAAATGTGTGGATAAATA
Organism: Terrapene triunguis; assembly: GCF_002925995.2. NCBI lineage: Eukaryota > Metazoa > Chordata > Testudines > Emydidae > Terrapene > Terrapene triunguis. The sequence continues at coordinate 12,419,072 of NW_020664420.1, read as the reverse complement.
GTATTATAGGCATTACCATTTTTTTTTTACACTTTTAAGAACATCATAAAGAAAGAACTAACCAGAATTATTACCCAAAACTGAAACTTCACTCAAATCAAATAAGTGAGTTATAGGTTCAAAAGAGTTTAAAGTTACTAATCTGCACGGGAATTTGCACTTCCTGGTTCTGGTTGGGTTGAGCAAAGCATTAAAATATTGCTGGTCATGTCTACCTCAACTGTAATCAGAATGCATGAGAAAGCTCAAGATTTCCTGTTCCCTCTTAGGCACAATCCTGATAACCCTTATTTGCATGAGGAAAGATTTATTCACATTAATAGAGGGTTGCAAGATTGGGCACAAGATTTCCAACCTTTTCAGACCAAAGGAGCTCATATAGTTTGGATAAATTGCATCTCCACTTTTGGTTGTTTATTTAAATGAAATGGAACCTTTAAACATTGTGGTTCTCTCCTCACTAGTCTAAAGGTCTGCCCATAGACACTGGGTAGTGATATTTGGATGGAAGAAACTTACCTATTAAGTTCCTTTAAAAACTTTCTATAGTAATATTCATTAATCCTGTTGCAACATTCAGTTTTCTATGGTATGTTATTTGCTGCATAAAGGAATTGTGCCCAAGTTCCCTTGGGACCTTCACTTCCCTAAGCAGTAAAATAAGATGTGTTCTTGTTTAATAATGGCATACCTAGACACTCTCAGACAAAAAGGATAAAAATGAAATGACATGAAGCATGCAAGTGTGTATTACCCAGTAACTAAAACTATAGACTGTTTATTGGGATCATAAAACTGATACTTTATGACAATTGGTTACAATAGTATTGTATACTTCTCTACTAAAGTGGTTTTTATAGTAAAGTTACATATGTATCATAGAAGGGTTAAGTACAGAATGAGACTTTTGGCATTGGATCACTCAAAGGTCACACATTTGAGTTCCATACTTGCACTCAGTATAAATAAATCATGCTGATGGTGTGGTATTAGGAGCATAACGTACAGTACTGCCAGAAGCATTGTCCTTAAGATGAGATATTAAATTAACGTCACCTATCTCTGTGGATGGTGACTACTTAGATAGGAATTAAAGATCAAATAGCACTTTTTTAAAAAAAAGAAGGATATAACTATGGGGGAATTTTCAGAGGGGGTAATCTAGTTGCACAGCAAAGAACATGAACATTCAGTTCTGAGTACTCAAAACTTCAGGGGAATTTTCAAAGCCAAGGGTTGCTGGTACAGAAGTTCTGAAAATTCAGCCCCTGATCTGGGCACTCAAACTGTATGGACACTCTGACTCCAGCTGAGCACATTCAGTTCACAGGTTTCACTACCAGTTAGTGTTCAGACTCAGACACTGTTGCCCAGTGCTAAGCGGACTTCATCCATAGCTGCCCAGCCTGATGCTTTTTATGGGGGGAGGGATAGCTCAGTGGTTTGAGTATTGGCCTGCTAACCCCAGAATTGTGAGTTCAATCCTTGCAGGGGGCCAGTTAGGGATCTGGAGCAAAAGTCACTCTGGAGATTGGTCCTGCTTTGAGCAGGGGGTGGGACTAGACCTCCTAAGGTCCCTTCTAACCCTGGTATTCTATGATTCTAGCCACAAGCATCTTCAAAAGGCAGCTGTCACAATAGATACTGCTGTGCCCACATATTGCTAAATATAGATTGTCCCTCCCTACACTACTTTGGCCCTCAAGTACTGGACAGAAAAGCAGACTGAATCTATATGTGATCACTGGGTAACAGAAAGCACCTACACAGACTCAAGAAACAAAGACATCAACAATGCTAGCACTGCTTCAATGAATATAGGAAGTTAATCACATCCCTCATATTATGCCTGGTCCAGGAAAAAATGTTGCAGATAAGGAATGTACACCAGATAAAGGGCCACCATAACAGAACATTTAGCCCAAAATGATACATTACAATAAAAACACAAGTCTGTGTTGGTAACAGGGCTCCACTCACCATGCTGGCACCTCCTGCTGCCCATCTTGGGGATTAACTCTACAGGTCAGTACACCCTGTCCTGTTGGTTCCTCACTTATGCTCCAAGAAGCACAGTGGCCTCTTCATGATGCAGCCCTTCATCCATGTCATGATCTGTACTCCCCTCTTCCAGGAGTGAGTGTTGCAGTCCAACTGTCCCACCACTTCACCAGTGGTGACTGCAGCCAATAGTCCATCCACTTCCCCATGGCCTCTTCACTCTTGCCTCAGGGCCTCAGCCGGCAAATATCAGCAGTCAACCAGGAGCTCTCTCTAGCTCCTAGCAGCACTACTCTGTCTATGATGGTAGCTGCCTTCTGCCTGTCAGGCACCCCATCCTCCCTCTTTGAGTTCCAAGGAGTAATTGACCCAAGTCTGCCCTGCAGCTCTTCTTATATGGGCCTGCCAGTCCCTGATTGGCTTCTCCTCTCAGCCCCACTCTAATTGACTGCCTCCGGTGCAGCCTCCCTATGACTCTATTAATCCCTCAGAGGTCAGTGTGGAGCCAAGGCCCCATCACAGTCAAGAACCATCATTTGCCAATAGCATCTCAAACCAGTGAACATCACAATGGCATGATGGACATGTTATAGTCACTTCTGATCCGTGACCTTGTGGTCTTATTGGAAACCCGGGAGGTGCCCCACACCCTGAGAAAAAGGGCTGAACCAGGCCAGAGAGACTGCGTGGACCAGCAGCCAATCAGTGAAGGCCTGGGGAGAGCCAATCAGGGCAGGAGAAGAGGCAGCCAATCAGGACCAGGTTAGGTCCTATATAAAGGCTGCCTAGCGGGGAAAAGGGCAGTCACTCCCTGGCTAGCAAGGGAGAAGGACTGGCTCCTGATGAAAGAAGCTACACCTTGGACAGAGCAGTGCTGGACAGGCTTGAGGGAGCAGATAGGAGCTCCGGCCCATTACCTGCCAGGCTACAGCCCTGCTGAAGAGGGTTGAGAAGGTGTATAGGGCCAAAGGGGAAGAGGCCCAGGGAAATGAGGCAGGCAAGAGGGGATGGAAGAGGAAGGCTACTGTTAGAGGGTCCCTAGGTTGGGCCCAGAGTAGCGGGTGAGCCTAGGTCCCCCCCTTTGCACTGCGCCTGGCTGTTGAGGGGCCAAGATAGACTGCAACTTGCCCCTGAGATAAGGGGCTAGACTTACAGGGCTGTGGTTAGCCAGTGAGGCAGGTGCAGACAGAAAGACTGCTGTTAACAACAACCCCGCTCCCCGGAAGGGGGTGAGACTAGATTAGTGGGCACTTCCGGAGGACAGTGTCCTGAAGTGGATGAAGACTGTCCTGAAGAGGGCACTGCTGAGCAGGGAGCAACGCGGGTCTCAGGGCAGCAGCAGAGATGATGGGCCAGACACCATGCGTCGAGGGTGCTCTGCAGTGGTTGAGAGCTAATTCCCGGAGCGACCAGTAGGAGGCGCCAGCGGTGGTGAGTCAAACCCTGTCACAGACCTGCATATGAGACATGGTAGAGGGGAGGGGAAATGAAATAGGTTGTAACACAGGTTGTTCTTGTTGCAGGAATGCTGAGACAGGGCCAACAATGACCAGGGATGCCGTCAGCATGGAACCCTACTCAACATTCTTACTCACTAGATATCTGCAGTTCACTATGGGAACCAGCCACATTTATAATCAAGTTATTTAAAATAGTAATACTGGTCCACATCATGGCAGAATTTAAGCAGAGTGCTCTGATAAAGTATCTGTTCAGGAACTAATATGGCCATGATCACTGTAGTACCTGAATATTGTGCTGTACATCAAACAGACACTAGTTTAGAAAACACACCAACCTATGCAATATAACCTTTGTGTTTCAATGACTTTCTGTACTTTGGACCTCTAACTTATATTTAAAAAGTATAATTAAAATGGAAGAAATATGAATGTAGGTGATTTTAAGCAGCTGTTAGCAATTTATTTTGAGGATTTATCAAAGGTGTTGCACCTGGTTCTGCACTGTGTGATTGTCAATGGTGCAAATCAAGCAGTCAAAATTCAGTTCCAGAAACAAGTGGCATAAGCAGAATTTACTTGCTAACATTCATGTTGTTCCTCACCTGCTGTGGGACTCAAGATCTGCTCTCCCTAAGCAAGAAACTAATTTTCACTTAAGGGAAAATTAGCATAAGTGCATCAGATGAAAAGTAACATGGGCAGGAGGGTTTCAGTTTAGGAACTGGAAAGAAGCCCAGATTTTCTGGGTTTTGCTTTCCATACGAAAGCTCTGAGATGGGCATTTTAATCAGTCTAGGCCCTTTTCTGCCTAAACATACACATTATGTCATCCCAGTGAAACAATGTATTACCTTTGTCAACTTGAACAGAGTTTTGCCCTTTAGCTTGACTTTAGGGAAAAGATGACCATGTAGTACACTAAGGCTGGGACTTTCAAAAGTGCTCAGCACTAGCCTAACTCTGCTTACGAAGAAGTGGGTTGTAGCCCACGAAAGCTTATGCTCTAATAAATTTGTTAGTCTCTAAGGCTATGTCTACACTACAGAATTAGGTCGGATTTATAGAAGCCGGTTTTATAGAAACCGGTTGTATGCAGCCGATTGTGTGTGTCCCCACCTAAAATGCTCTAAGTGCATGAAGTCGGCGGACCGCGTCCACAGTACCGAGGCTAGCGTCGACTTCCGGCGCATTGCACTATGGTACCTATCCCACAGTTCCCGGAGCCTCCGGCGCCCATTGGAATTATGGGTTGAGATCGCAATGCCCGGATGATGCAAAGCAGTGCCGCGAGGGGTTCTGGGTACATTGCGTCAGGCCCCTCCCCCGCCGTCACAGCAACGGCAGACAATAGATTCGCGCCTTTTTACCTGGGTTACCTGTGCAGACAACATACCACGCCAAGCATTGAGCCCGCTCAGCTCAGCTCACCGTCACCATATCTCTTCCGGGTGCCGGCAAACGTGGGACTGCATTGCTAAACAGCAGCAGCAGCTTACTGCCTTTTGGCGGTAGACGGTGCAGCATGACTGGTAGCCTTCATTGGCGATCTGGGTGCTGGCAGCTGTGGGGCTGGCAGCCGTAGGGCTGCATTGCACCAGCCCCTTGCCTTTTGGTAGAAGATGGTATATTACGACTGGTAACCGTCGTCATCGTACTGCAGTGGCTGTCGATCATGGGCACCCGGGCAGACAATGATGGTTATCAGTCGTAGTATGCTATTTTCTGCCAAGTGCCCAATATTGTCTGCTAAGCACCCAGAAGAGGCCGAGGGCTATCTGGGTGCTGGCAGACATGGGGCTGGCAGCCGTGGGGCTGCATTGCACCAGCCCCCTTGCCTTGATGATGATGGTTATCAGATGTATTATTCGCAGGATGGGGCAACATTGCTACACAGCAGCAACCCCTTGCCTTTTGGGCAGAAGATAGTATATTACGACTGGTATCCATCGTTGTCATACTGCAGTGGGCATCAGATCGTGCAATAGACCTGAAGGCTTACTGCCAAGCGCCCAGTATTTGCTGCCAAGCACCCAGAAAATGCCAAGGGCTATCAGTCATGCTGCACCGTCGTCTTAAGATGTAAAAAATAGATTTATTCTCCATTCATTTGCTTCCCCCCTCCCTCCTGCTAAACCCAGGCTTTTGAGTTCAATCTTTGGGGGGGGGGGGCATTCTGTGTGACAGTTGTTTGTGTTTCTCCCTGATGCAAACCCACCTTTCTTGATTTTAATTCCCTGTACCTGTACGCGGTGTCACTCGCCCCTCCCTCCCTCTCTCCCTCCCTCCCTTCTTCCCCTGGTCCGTCAGATACTACTTTCGCGCTTTTTTTCAGACCAGACGCCATAGCCAGCACTGGGATCATGGAGCCCGCTCAGATCACCGCGGCAATTCTGAGCACTATGAACACCACGCGCATTGTCCTGGAAAACATGCAGAGCCTCCTGGACATGCCAAAGCCAAACCAGGACCAGCTGAGGAGGAGGCGATTGCAGCGCGGCGACGATAGTGATGAGGAAATTGACATGGACCTCTCACAAGGCACAGGCCCCAGCAATGTGGAAATCTTGGTGTTACTGGGGCAGGTTCATGCCGTGGACCGCCGATTCTGGGCCCGGGAAACAAGCACAGAGTGGTGGGACCGCATCGTGTTGCAGGTCTGGGACGATGCCCAGTGGCTGCGAAACTTTCGCATGCGTAAGGGCACTTTCATGGAACTTTGTGACTTGCTTTCCCCTGCCCTGAAGCGCCAGAATACCAGGATGAGAGCAGCCCTCACAGTGGAGAAGCGAGTGGCGATAGCCCTGTGGAAGCTTGCAACGCCAGACAGCTACCGGTCAGTCGGGAATCAATTTGGAGTGGGCAAATCTACTGTGGGGGCTGCTGTGATCCAAGTTGCCAGGGCAATGAGAGACCTGGTGATATCAAGGGTAGTGACTCTGGGAAACGTGCAGACCATAGTGGATGGCTTTGCTGCAATGGGATTCCCAAACTGTGGTGGGGCGATAGACGGAACCCATATCCCTATCTTGGCACCGGCGCACCAAGCCACCGACTACATAAACCGCAAGGGGTACTTTTCAATGCTGCTGCAAGCCCTGGTGGATCACAAGGGACGTTTCACCGACATCAACGTGGGCTGGCCGGGAAGAGTACATGATGCTCGCGTCTTCAGGCAGTCTCTTCTGTTTCGAAAGCTGGAGGAAGGGACTTTCTTCCCAGACCAGAAAATAACAGTTGGGGATGTTGAAATGCCTATCGTGATCCTTGGGGACCCAGCCTACCCCTTAATGCCATGGCTCATGAAGCCATACACAGGCAGCCTGGACAGCAGTCAGGACCTGTTCAACTACAGGCTGAGCAAGTGCCGAATGGTGGTGGAATGTGCATTTGGCCGTTTAAAAGCGCGCTGGCGCAGCTTACTGACTCGCTCAGACCTTAACGAAAAGAATCTCCCCATTGTTATTGCTACTTGCTGTGCGCTCCACAATATATGTGAAAGTAAGGGGGAGACATTTATGGCGGGGTGGGAGGTTGAGGCAAATCGCCTGGCCGCTGATTACGCGCAGCCAGACACCAGGGCGGTTAGAGGAGCACAGCAGGGCGCGGTGCGCATCAGAGAAGCGTTGAAAACCAGTTTTGTGACTGGCCAGGCTACGGAGTGAAACTTCTGTTTGTTGCTCCTTGATGAACCCTCTGCCCCTCCCCCACCACCCTGTTAACTCTACTTCCCTGCAAACCAACCACCCCACCCTCCCCTACTACCCTCCCCCCTTCGAGCACCACTTGCAGAGGCAATAAAGTCATTGTTGCTTCACATTCATGCATTCTTTATTAATTCAGCACACAACTAGGGGGATAATTTGAAAGGTAGCCCGGGATGGGTGGGGGAGGAGGGAAGGAAAAGGACACACTCCAATTTAAAACTTTAAAACTTATTGCTATGGAAATCATCTAGGGTGGAGTGAGTGGGTGGCCGAAGGCCCCCCCACCGTGTTCTTGGGCGTCTGGGTGAGGAGGCAATGGGACTTGGGGAGGATGGCTGCTGGTTACAGAGGGGCTGTAGCGGCGGTCTCTGCTCCTGCTGCCTTTCCTGCAGCTCAACCATACGCAGGAGCATATCACTTTGATGCTCCAGCAGCCGGAGCATCGACTCTTGCTTTCTGAGTACAAGTTGACGCCACCTCTCCTCTTCAGCCCGCGTTTCAGCACGCAACTTCTCCTCTTCAGCCCGCGATTCAGCACGCCACCTCTCCTCTCGCTCATATTGGGCTTTTTTAAAATCAGTCATTGACTGCCTCCACGCATTCAGCTGTGCTCTGTCAGCGTGGGAGGCAGTCTGAAGTTCAGTAAACATTTCGTCACGCGTCCTTCGCTTCCTTCTTCGAATATTCACTAGCCTCTGCGAAGGAGTAAGATTTGCAGCTGGTGGAGAAGGGAGAGGTTGTTAAAAAAGATACATTTTAGAGAACAATGGGTAGACTCTTTCGCGTTAGATTTTGCTGTTCACAACATCACACAGCACATGTGCTTTCGTTACAAGGTCGCATTTTTCCTCTTATATTGAGAGTCTCCTGGTTTGGTGTGAGAGATCACTCACGCAGTGCCAGGACACAGATTTCAGCTTGCAGGCAGCCATGGTAAGACATATAGTCTTTGGGCTTTTTTAACCTTCTTAACATGTGGGGATGGTTTCAAACAGTTCTGCCCTCATTTCCCATACCAAGCACCCGTGCCATTTAAAATGGGTTTGCAAGGTAAAAGGAGGGGCTGCGATTTCAGGTTTAACATGCAGCACAAACCCAACTAACTCCCCTCCCCCTCACACCCAATTCTCTGGGATGGTCACTTCAACCCTCCCCCCCACCGCGTGGTTAACAGCGGGGAATATTTCTGTTCAGCAGACCAGGAAGGGGCACCTCTGAATGTCCCCTTAATAAAATTGCCCCATTTTAACCAGGTGACCGTGAATGATATCACTCTCCTGAGGATAACAAAGAGTGATAAGGAATGGATGTTGTCTGCATGCCAGCAAACACCGGGACCATACGCTGCCATGCTTTGTTATGCAATGATTCCAGACTACGTGCTACTGGCCTGGCGTGGTAAAGTGTCCTACCATGGCGGACGGGATAAGGCAGCCCTCCCCAGAAACCTTTTGCAAAGGCTTTGGGATTACATGAAGGAGAGCTTTCTAGAGATGTCCCTGGAGGATTTCCGCTCCATCCCCATACACGTTAACAGACTTTTCCAGTAGCTGTACTGGCCGCGATTGCCAGGGCAAATTAATCATTAATCATTAAACACGCTTGTTTTTAAACCATGTGTAATATTTACAAAGGTACACTCACCAGAGGTCCCCTGTGTGCCCTCAGGGTCTTGGGTCAGTTCGGGGGTTACTGTTTCCAGGTCCAGGGTGACAAACATATCCTGGCTGTTGGGGTAACTGGTTTCTCCGCTTCCTTGCTGCTGTGAGCTATCTATGTTCTCTCCATCCTCATCTTCCTCGTCCGCCGAACCCGCTTCCCCGTTTGCAGAGAGGGACTCATAGAACACGCTTGGGCTAGTGGTGGCTGCACCCCCTAGAATGGCATGCAGCTCCGCGTAGTAGCGGCATGTTTGCGGCTCTGCCCCGGACCTTCCGTTTGCGTCTCTGACTTTGTGGTAGGCTTGCCTTAGCTCCTTAATTTTCACGCGGCACTGCCGCGCGTCCCTGTTATGGCCTCTGTCCTTCATGGCCTTGGAGATCTTTTCTAATGTTTTGCCGTTTCTTTTACTGTTTCGGAGTTCGGCGAGCACTGCTTCATCTCCCCAGATGGCGATCAGATCCTGTACCTCCCGTTCGGTCCAGGCTGGAGCTCTTCTGCGATCCTGGGACTGGGACTGGGACTCCATCATGGTTACCTGTGCTGATGGGCTCTGCATGGTCACCTGTGCTCTCCACGCTGAGCAAACAGGAAATGAAATTCAAACGTTCGCGGGGCTTTTCCTGTCTACCTGGCCAGTGCATCTGAGATGAGAGTGCTGTCCAGAGCGGTCACAATGAAGCACTGTGGGATAGCTCCCGGAGGCCAGTAATGTCGAATTCCGTCCACACTAGCCCAATTCCGACCCCCTAAGGTCGATTTTATCGCTAATCCCCTTGTCGAGGTGGTGTTAGGAAACCGGTTTAAAGGGCCCTTTAAGTCGACAGAAAGGGCTTCGTAGTGTAAACGTGTCCAGGCTTAAGTCGATTTAACGCTGCTAAAGTCGACCTAAACTCGTAGTGTAGACCAGGCCTAAGGTGCCACAAGTACTCCTGTTCTTTTTGCGGATACAGACTAACACGGCTGCTACTCTGAAATCTGCTTACATTGACTTCAGTGGGACCAGAGTTAGACCGGTGCTGAGTGCGTCTGAAAATCCCATCTTAAGTATTCATATGTTGGGAGATGCTACTAGTATTAATGGTTTTGTGTGACTTTGTGCCTAGGTCATTCTTATCCAAATACCTAGCAAAATTAAAGCGGAGAGTCACTGTTTACAAATTTTGCTTTATAGCAAGCAGACATTGCTTGGCTCATTTATCTGGAACATGGACTTGAGGTTTTATACTGCCAATTGTCCCCATAGTATCTGAGCCTAGGACACCAGAGGCCCCATGACAGCCAATGAAATTTCTTTGCAAAATTAATCATTTCACTATTTTCCTTGAAAAATTGCATATAGGGCATTATCCATCTACCCAAAAAATAAGCTAAAGCAAAATGAACTAGAACTACTAAGGGCTACTTATGTATCTAATGTGCTAAGCACATATTACGGAAGAGTTTGGGTGAGATTTTGTTGCACTTAGTACACATTACTAGGCAGCTGCACTTACACAACGTAGCAAAGAATTAGGGCTGTCACTTAATCGCAGTTAACTCATGCAATTAACTCAAAAAAATTAATTGTGATTAATCACACTTATAACAATACCAATTGAAATATATTAAATATCGTTAGATGTTTTTCTACATTTTCAATATTGATTTCAATTACAACACAGAATACAAAGTACACAGTGATCACTTTATATGATTATTTTTTATTACAAATAAAATGTAAACAAAAGAAATAGTATTTTTCAATTCACCTCATACAAGCACTGAAGTGCAATCTCTTCATCGTGAAAGTGTAATTTACAAATGCAGAATTTTTTTTGGTTACATAACTGCACTCGAAAACAAAACATTGTAAAACTTTAGAGCCTATAAGTCAACTCAGTCCTACTTCGTATTCTGCCAATTTTTATGACAAACGGGTTTGTTTACCTTGACAGGAAATACTGCTGCCTGCTTCTTATTTACAATGTCACCTGAAAGTGAGAACAGGCATTCACATGGCACTTTTGTAGCTGGCGTTGCAATGTATTTATATGCCAGATATGCTAAACATTTGCATGCCCCTTCATGCTTCAGCCACCATTCCAGAGGACATGCATCCATGCTGATCATGCTTGTTAAAAACATAATGCATCAATAAAATTTGTGACTGTACTCCTTGTGGGGAGAATTGTATGTCTCCTGCTCTGTTTTACTCGCATTCGGCATATATTTCATGTTATAGCAGTCTTGGATGATGACCCAGCACATGTTCGTTTTAAGAACACTTTCATGGCAGATTTGACAAAACACAAAGAAGGTACTGATGTGAGATTTCTAAAAATAGCTACAGCACTCGACCCAAGGTTTAAGAATCTGAAGTGCTGTCCAAAATCTGAGAGGTACGAGGTGTGGAGCATGCTTTTAGAAGTCTTAAAAGAGCAACACTCTGATGCGGAAACTACAGAACCCAAACCACCAAAAAAGAAAATCAACCTTCTGCTGGTGGCATCTGACTCAGATGATGAAAATGAACATGTGTCGGTCCGCACTGCTTTGGATCGTTATCAAGCAGAACCCATCATCAGCATGGAAGCATGTCCTCTGGAATGGTGGTTGAAGCATGAAGGGACATATGACTCTTTAGCGCATCTGGAACGTAAATAACTTGCAATGCCAGCTACAATAGTGCTGTGCGAACATCTGTTCTCACTTTCAGGTGACATTGTAAACAAGAAGCAGGCAGCATTCTCGCTTGCAAATTGTAACCAACCTTGTTTGTCTGAGTGATTGGCTGAACAAGAAGTAGGACTGAGTGGACTTGTAGGCTGTAAAGTTTTACATTGTTTTATTTTTGAAAGCAGGTTTTTTGTACATAATTCGACATTTATAAATTCAACTTTCATGATAAAGAGATTGCACTACAGTACTTGTATGAGGTGAATTGAAATTTTTTTTGTTTTTTACAGTACAAATATTTGTAATAAAAAAAAATAAAGTGAGCACTGTACACTTTGTATTCTGTGATGTAATTGAAATTAATATATTTGAAAATGTGGCAAACATCCAAAATATTTAAAATAAATGGTATTCTATTGTTTTTTAACAGTGCAATTAATCGCAATTAATTTTTTTAATTGCTTGACAGCCCTACAAAGAATGTTTAACTTTAAATGGGTTATCAAAGCAAAACCAACACTTCTCTTAGTGAGACTAACAAAATACATTTTCAGTTTCTAGGCCAAGCCATTTTGTAGGTATGATGAATTTTAAAAAAACATTAGTCTGTTTTTTAAAAAGCTTACTGTAGCTAAACTCTGAAAGCACCATAACTTTGGCTACATCTACCCTGGGGCTGGGGTGTAATTTCTACCTCAAGTCAACATATTTGTGCTACCTCTCATCAAGCTAGTGCCTTCAAAATAATAGTATAGCCTCGGTAGCATGGGTAGCAGTGAGTGGCTGCATGGGTTAAGTGCTCCAAGTATATTCCCACAGGGTCCAGGCTGGTTTGTGCTCAGTACGACTAGCCCTCGCTGCCATTTGCCACAGCCCATGCTACTGAGGCTACCCTGCTATTTTTCACAGGCAAGCTTGCTGAGAGCTAGCACGAGTATGCCTGCCTGAGCTGGGAATCACATCCCATGGCTCCAAGGGTACACATACCCTCTGTTTGATTTTTATCAGTCTTCACAGCTCTTCTGTAGCCTAATCCTGAGATGTGCTGAACAGCCATAACTCCTGTTGCCTTTTGCTGAGAATTGTGGGAAAGAAACAACTTTCAGGATCGGGCCCCCTCTTTCTTTCTTTGCACATTTCCTCTCTGACTCTTCAAAGACAGGAAGACCTAATCACCGAAAACAATTTGTTCAGGTCCAAAACTAGTAAAGATGATTTGCCTTTGTTTTCTTCTGCTCCTTATGCTCCCTCCATCTCGCTCAAGTTTTTCCCTGACCAGTATTAGCACATCAGATCACATAGGTCAGAATCAAAATATGAACAGCTTTGCAAAGTGGTATTTTGAATTTACCCCTTGGACTATGGCTCCTGCTCCTCCATTGTTAGATTCTTCATGGAAACAATGAGCCAGTAATTTACAAAACTCGGTGTTCATTATTTAACTGAAATCTCTTTTCTTGTAACTAAAGGAGCACTATTACAAGCATTCTCCATGGAGATGAATTGCATGCATGGATGATTTAAATCACGGAAATCAAAGGGGAGATGGGAATGTCAGCAAATTGGAATTTTAACAACAGTCAGAGTTAAGAAACTTGTTAGATCAACTAGAATTTTAACTTCTCTTCACACAATGCATAGCCAACCTGTGGAACTCCTTGCCAGAGGATGTTGTGAAGGCTATAACAGGGTTCAAAAAAGAACTAGATAAATTCATGGAGAATAGGTCCATCAATGACTATTAGCCAGGCTGGGCAGGGATGGTGTCCCTAGCCTCTGCTTGCCAGAAGCTGGGAATGGGCAACGGAATGGATCACTTGATGATTACCTGTTCTGTTCATTCCCTCTGGGGCACCTGGAATTGGCCACTGTCGGAAGACAGTATACTGGGCTAGATAGACCTTTTGTCTGACCCAGTATGGCCATTCTTATGGATGGAAAGAAGGAAGGCAAAACTAAAGGAAAGAGTTCTTTAACAACGTGAAAAAATAGTTTCATTATAGACAGATTAGTTAAGTCCACAAATAATATATTATAAATAAAATCATAACTCAATTTTACTACAATGTTGAGTCCTTAAATTATATAATTCCCACAAGGTAGGTATAATTGAGTGACAGTATGTGAGACTATAACAGGACTGTGAAGAGAGGCTGACAAACTCTGACATAATTGCAGGTATCTTCCTGGAATCACATTACAGTGTGCACACATAGTAACCACTATGATTAAGATTGCAAAACAGTTTTGGTTACACCCATTATCATCACATGCTTCCCAAACCTTTCACCTTTTTGGTATTAAGTTTTCTATACATGGGCTCAAATTAAGCCCCCAATTTTTAAGTGGAATTCTCACTGATTTGAATAGGGATTTCTACTTAAACACTGACCACACAATAAGGTTGGTCATTTTCTTTTTTTTTTTTTTTTATTTGAGCAAATTCCCTTCAACTGCTTTTGAGTTATGAGAAAGTGGAAAAATATATATACTTTTTCTCAGCCCAGTGCTTTTACACGGCCATTAGTCAAAGCTAGCTGACGTTTGAAACTTGACATGGACATAGAGGTCACTGAGGACTAGTGCAGTTGTTTGGCTTGAAAGAACTGGAGTAGCTTTACATAAAATATAACTGCTTGCAAACTGTATAGTGAGCATGAACAAAAGGAAGTTTTGTTGTCTGTGACAGATTGACATACCATAAATGTGTAACCAGTAATTAATGGACCCATTCCTGCTCCCATCACAGTTCACGGGGAAAATTCCCAGTGGCTTCAATGGTGCTGGATCAGACCTCAGGAACAAATCTATCATATTAAAGGACCTTTTGAGTTCTGTTGACAACGAGCCTGATCTTGTAAAAATGCACTACCCATGAAGAGCTGAGTCCTCAACTCCCAGCTGCTGGATCTCTATACAAGGTAAAACTATCTTGAATGGTGGGATTGCAGCAAAAAGCAAGTTCTAACTTTTTTCTTTTTTCTTGTTTTTTTTGGGGGGGGGAGGGGGAAGTGGAGTAATAATGAAAGTTTTCACCATGGTTGAAATTACAGAGAGGGTGTTGCCACAAACTTCTGAAATACTGAGAAAACCTTCACGAATTCCACAAAGTTGCTAGTACTCTTGATGCACTAGGAAATATTGCTGATAGCACAATGCACTTTTGGAAAGGAGCTACCTTGTTATAAGTGCTGTCTATTGGGAAAAGAAGTTAAGTGAAAGTCCTTTCTGCCAGTTGCTAGTGGTTTACCAAGCTTGCGTTAAAGTGTTCAAACAGTGAGCTCTAAAGCACTTTGAGGCACCCATTCCAAAAACCCTTTAGATCATTTTGGTGACTGTGATTTTTCTATATAACATTTGACTGTTCCCAACTGTTTTTGGATCAGTCAT